>NW_027199443.1:5000-32125 GCF_038502225.1 Cherax quadricarinatus | reverse complement strand
GAGTCTGTCTGCTGATGACTGTGTCCAGCCTGAGATTCTTTGTTGATGACTGTGTCCAGCCTGAAATGCTTTGTTGATGACTGTGCCCAGCCTGAGATTCTATGTTGATGACTGTGTCCAGCCTGAGACTGTCTGTTGATGACTGTGTCCAGCCTGAGACTGTCTGTTGATGACTGTGTCCAGCCTGAGACTGTCTGTTGATGACTGTGTCCAGCCTGAGACTGTCTGTTGATGACTGTGTCCAGCCTGAGACTGTCTGTTGATGACTGTGTCCAGCCTGAGACTGTCTGTTGATGACTGTGTCCAGCCTGAGTCTCTGTTGATGACTGTGTCCAGCCCTGAGATTCTTTGTTGATGACTGTGTCCAGCCTGAGACTGTCTGTTGATGATCGTGTCCAGCCTGAAACTGTCTGTTGATGACTGTGTCCAGCCTGAGACTGTCTGTTGATGACTGTGTCCAGCCTGAGACTGTCTGTTGATGACTGTGTCCAGCCCGAGACTGTCTGTTGATGACTGTGTCCAGCCTGAGACTGTCTGTTGATGACTGTGTCCAGCCTGAGACTGTCTGTTGATGATCGTGTCCAGCCCTGAGACTGTCTGTTGATGACCGTGTCCAGCCCGAGACTGTCTGTTGATGACTGTGTCCAGCCTGAGACTGTCTGTTGATGACTGTGTCCAGCCTGAGACTGTCTGTTGATGACTGTGTCCAGCCTGAGACTGTCTGTTGATGACTGTGTCCAGCCTGAGACCGTCTGTTGATGACTGTGTCCAGCCCTGAGTCTGTCGCTGATGACTGTGTCCAGCCTGAGACTTTGTTGATTGACTGTTGTCCAGCCTGAGACTGTCTGTTGATGACCTGACCAGCCGAGACTGTCTGTTGATGACTGTTGTCCAGCCGAGACGTCTGTTGAACTGTGTCCAGCCCTGAGACTGTCTGTTGATGATCGTGTCCAGCCTGAGACCTCGCGATGACGTCTGTTTTGATGACTGTGTCCAGCCTGAGACTGTCTGTTGATGACGTGTCCAGCCTGGAGACTGTTCCAGCCTGAGATTCTATGTTGATGACTGTCCAGCCAGAGACTGTCTGTTGATGACTGTGTCCAGCCTGAGACTGTCTGTTGATGACTGGGTCCAGCCTGAGATTCTATGTTGATGACTGTGTCCAGCCTGAGACTGTCTGTTGATGACTGGGTCCAGCCTGAGATTCTATGTTGATGACTGTGTCCAGCCTGAGACTGCCTGTTGATAACTGGGTCCAGCCTGAGATTCTATGTTGATGACTGTGTCCAGCCTGAGTCTGTTGATGACTGTGTCCAGCCTGAGACTGTCTGTTGATGACTGTGTCCAGCCTAAGACTGTCTGTTGATGACTGTGTCCGGCCTGAGACTGTCTGTTGATGACTGTGTCCAGCCTGAGACTGTCTGTTGATGACTGTGTCCAGCCTGAGACTGTCTGTTGATGACTGTGTCCAGCCTGAGACTGTCTGTTGATGACTGTGTCCAGCCTGAGACTCTATGTTGACTGTGTCCAGCCTGAGACTGTCTGTTGATGACTGTGTCCAGCCTGAGATTCTATATTGATGACTGTGTCCAGCCTGAGACTGTCTGTTGATGACTGTGTCCAGCCTGAGATTCTATATTGATGACTGTGTCCAGCCTGAGTCTGTCTGTTGATGACTGTGTCCAGCCTGAGATTCTTTGTTGATGACTGTGTCCAGCCTGAGATTCTATGTTGATGACTGTGTCCAGCCTGAGACTCTATGTTGACTGTGTCCAGCCTGAGACTGTCTGTTGATGACTGTGTCCAGCCTGAGATTCTATATTGATGACTCTGTCCAGCCTGAGACTGTCTGTTGATGACTGTGTCCAGCCTGAGACTGTCTGTTGATGACTGTGTCCAGCCTGAGACTGTCTGTTGATGACTGTGTCCAGCCTGAGACTGTCTGTTGATGACTGTGTCCAGCCTGAGTCTGTCTGTTGATGACTGTGTCAAGCCTGAGATTCTTTGTTGATGACTGTGTCCAGCCTGAGACTGTCTGTTGATGACTGTGTCCAGCCTGAAACTGTCTGTTGATGACTGTGTCCAGCCTGAGACTGTCTGTTGATGATTGTGTCCAGCCTGAGACTGTCTGTTGATGACTGTGTCCAGCCTGAGATTCTATGTTGATGACTGTGTCCAGCCTGAGACTGTCTGTTGATGACTGTGTCCAGCCTGAGACTGTCTGTTGATGACTGTGTCCAGCCTGAGTCTCTCTGTTGATGACAGTGTCCAGCCTGAGATTCTTTGTTGATGACTGTGTCCAGCCTGAGACTGTCTGTTGATGACTGTGTCCAGCCTTAGACTGTCTGTTGATGACTGTGTCCAGCTTGAGACTCTATGTTGATGACTGTGTCCAGCCTGAGATTCTATGTTGATGACTGTGTCCAGCCTTAGACTGTCTGTTGATGACTGTGTCCAGCTTGAGACTCTATGTTGATGACTGTGTCCAGCCTGAGATTCTATGTTGATGACTGTGTCCAGCCTGAGACTGTCTGTTGATGACTGTGTCCAGCCTGAGACTGTCTGTTGATGACTGTGTCCAGCCTGAGTCTGTCTGTTGATGACTGTGTCCAGCCTGAGATTCTTTGTTGATGACTGTGTCCAGCCTGAAATGCTTTGTTGATGACTGTGTCCAGCCTGAGACTCTATGTTGACTGTGTCCAGCCTGAGACTGTCTGTTGATGACTGTGTCCGGCCTGAGATTCTATATTGATGACTGTGTCCAGCCTGAGACTGTCTGTTGATGACTGTGTCCAGCCTGAGACTGTCTGTTGATGACTGTGTCCAGCCTGAGACTGTCTGTTGATGACTGTGTCCAGCCTGAGTCTGTCTGTTGATGACTGTGTCAAGCCTGAGATTCTTAGTTGATGACTGTGTCCAGCCTGAGACTGTCTGTTGATGACTGTGTCCAGCCTGAAACTGTCTGTTGATGACTGTGTCCAGCCTGAGACTGTCTGTTGATGATTGTGTCCAGCCTGAGACTGTCTGTTGATGACTGTGTCCAGCCTGAGACTGTCTGTTGATGACTGTGTCCAGCCTGAGATTCTATGTTGATGACTGTGTCCAGCCTGAGACTGTCTGTTGATGACTGTGTCCAGCCTGAGACTGTCTGTTGATGACTGTGTCCAGCCTGAGACTGTCTGTTGATGACTGTGTCCAGCCTGAGTCTGTCTGTTGATGACTGTGTCCAGCCTGAGACTGTCTGTTGATGACTGTGTCCAGCCTGAGACTGTCTGTTGATGACTGTGTCCAGCCTGAGACTGTCTGTTGATGACTGTGTCCAGCCTGAGATTCTTTGTTGATGACTGTGTCCAGCCTGAGACTGTCTGTTGATGACTGTGTCCAGCTTGAGACTGTCTGTTGATGAATGTGTCCATCCTGAGACTGTCTGTTGATGACTGTGTCCAGCCTGAGACTGTCTGTTGATGACTGTGTCCAGCCTGAGACTGTCTGTTGATGACTGTGTCCAGCCTGAGACTGTCTGTTGATGACTGTGTCCAGCCTGAGTCTGTCTGTTGATGACTGTGTCCAGCCTGAGATTCTTTGTTGATGACTGTGTCCAGCCTGAGACTGTCTGTTGATGACTGTGTCCAGCCTGAGACTGTCTGTTGATGACTGTGTCCAGCCTGAGACTGTCTGTTGATGACTGTGTCCAGCCTGACTCTGTCTGTTGATCACTGTGTCCAGCCTGAGATTCTTTGTTGATGACTGTGTCCAGCCTGAGACTGTCTGTTGATGACTGTGTCCAGCCTGAGACTGTCTGTTGATGACTGTGTCCAGCCTGAGACTGTCTGTTGATGACTGTGTCCAGCCTGAGACTGTCTGTTGATGACTGTGTCCAGCCTGAGACTGTCTGTTGATGACTGTGTCCAGCCTGAGACTGTCTGTTGATGACTGTGTCCAGCCTGAGATTCTTTGTTGATGATTGTGTCCAGCCTGAGATTGTCTGTTGATGACTGTGTCCAGCCTGAGACTGTCTGTTGATGACTGTGTCCAGCCTGAGACTCTATGTTGACTGTGTCCAGCCTGAGACTGTCTGTTGATGACTGTGTCCAGCCTGAGACTCTATGTTGACTGTGTCCAGCCTGAGACTGTCTGTTGATGACTGTGTCCAGCCTGAGATTCTATATTGATGACTGTGTCCAGCCTGAGACTGTCTGTTGATGACTGTGTCCAGCCTGAGATTCTTTGTTGATGATTGTGTCCAGCCTGAGACTGTCTGTTGATGACTGTGTCCAGCCTGAGACTGTCTGTTGATGACTGTGTCCAGCCTGAGACTGTCTGTCGATGACTGTGTCCAGCTTGAGACTCTATGTTGATGACTGTGTCCAGCCTGAGACTGTCTGTTGATGACTGTGTCCAGCCTGAGATTCTATGTTGATGACTGTGTCCAGCCTGAGACTGTCTGTTGATGACTGTGTCCAGCCTGAGACTGTCTGTTGATGACTGTGTCCAGCCTGAGTCTGTCTGTTGATGACTGTGTCCAGCCTGAGATTCTTTGTTGATGACTGTGTCCAGCCTGGAATGCTTTGTTGATGACTGTGCCCAGCCTGAGATTCTATGTTGATGACTGTGTCCAGCCTGAGACTGTCTGTTGATGACTGTGTCCAGCCTGAGACTCTATGTTGACTGTGTCCAGCCTGAGACTATCTGTTGATGACTGTGTCCAGCCTGAGACTCTATGTTGACTGTGTCCAGCCTGAGACTGTCTGTTGATGACTGTGTCCAGCCTGAGATTCTATATTGATGACTGTGTCCAGCCTGAGACTGTCTGTTGATGACTGTGTCCAGCCTGAGACTGTCTGTTGATGACTGTGTCCAGCCTGAGACTGTCTGTTGATGACTGTGTCCAGCCTGAGATTCTTTGTTGATGACTGTGTCCAGCCTGAGACTGTCTGTTGATGACTGTGTCCAGCCTGAAACTGTCTGTTGATGACTGTGTCCAGCCTGAGACTGTCTGTTGATGACTGTGTCCAGCCTGAGTCTGTCTGTTGATGACTGTGTCAAGCCTGAGATTCTTTGTTGATGACTGTGTCCAGCCTGAGACTGTCTGTTGATGACTGTGTCCAGCCTGAAACTGTCTGTTGATGACTGTGTCCAGCCTGAGACTGTTCTGTTGATGATTGTGTCCAGCCTGAGACTGTCTGTTGATGGCTGTGTCCAGCCTGAGACTGTCTGTTGATGACTGTGTCCAGCCTGAGACTGTCTGTTGATGACTGTGTCCAGCCTGAGACTGTCTGTTGATGACTGTGTCCAGCCTGAGATTCTTTGTTGATGACTGTGTCCAGCCTGAGACTGTCTGTTGATGACTGTGTCCAGCCTGAGATTCTTTGTTGATGACTGTGTCCAGCCTGAGACTGTCTGTTGATGACTGTGTCCAGCCTGAGACTGTCTGTTGATGACTGTGTCCAGCCTGAGACTGTCTGTTGATGACTGTGTCCAGCCTGAGACTGTCTGTTGATGACTCTGTCCAGCCTGAGATTCTTTGTTGATGACTGTGTCCAGCCTGAGACTGTCTGTTGATGACTGTGTCCAGCCTGAGTCTGTCTGTTGATGACTGTGTCCAGCCTGAGATTCTTTGTTGATGACTGTGTCCAGCCTGAGACTGTCTGTTGATGACTGTGTCCAGCCTGAGTCTGTCTGTTGATGACTGTGTCCAGCCTGAGACTGTCTGTTGATGACTGTGTCCAGCCTGAGACTGTCTGTTGATGACTCTGTCCAGCCTGAGACTGTCTGTTGATGATTGTGTCCAGCCTGAGATTCTATGTTGATGACTGTGTCCAGCCTGAGACTGTCTGTTGATGACTGTGTCCTGCCTGAGACTGTCTGTTGATGACTGTGTCCAGCCTGAGACTGTCTGTTGATGACTGTGTCCAGCCTGAGACTGTCTGTTGATGACTGTGTCCAGCCTGAGACTGTCTGTTGATGACTGTGTCCAGCCTGAGTCTGTCTGTTGATGACTGTGTCCAGCCTGAGATTCTTTGTTGATGACTGTGTCCAGCCTGAGACTGTCTGTTGATGACTGTGTCCAGCCTGAGACTGTCTGTTGATGACTGTGTCCAGCCTGAGACTGTCTGTTGATGACTGTGTCCAGCCTGAGTCTGTCTGTTGATGACTGTGTCCAGCCTGTGATTCTTTGTTGATGACTGTGTCCAGCATGAGACTGTCTGTTGATGACTGTGTCCAGCCTGAGACTGTCTGTTGATGACTGTGTCCAGCCTGAGACTGTCTGTTGATGACTGTGTCCAGCCTGAGACTGTCTGTTGATGACTGTGTCCAGCCTGAGACTGTCTGTTGATGACTGTGTCCAGCCTGAGACTGTCTGCTGATGACTGTGTCCAGCCTGAGACTGTCTGTTGATGACTGGGTCCAGCCTGAGATTCTATGTTGATGACTGTGTCCAGCCTGAGACTGTCTGTTGATGACTGTCTCCAGCCTGAGATTCTATGTTGATGACTGTCCAGCCTGAGACTGTCTGTTGATGACTGGGTCCAGCCTGAGATTCTATGTTGATGACTGTGTCCAGCCTGAGACTGTCTGTTGATGACTGGGTCCAGCCTGAGATTCTATGTTGATGACTGTGTCCAGCCTGAGACTGTCTGTTGATGACTGTGTCCAGCCTGAGACTGTCTGTTGATGACTGTGTCCAGCCTGAGTCTGTCTGTTGATGACTGTGTCCAGCCTGAGATTCTATGTTGATGACTGTGTCCAGCCTGAGACTGTCTGTTGATGACTGTGTCCAGCCTGAGACTGTCTGTTGATGACTGTGTCCAGCCTGAGTCTGTCTGTTGATGACTGTGTCCAGCCTGAGATTCTTTGTTGATGACTGTGTCCAGCCTGGAATGCTTTGTTGATGACTGTGCCCAGCCTGAGATTCTATGTTGATGACTGTGTCCAGCCTGAGACTGTCTGTTGATGACTGTGTCCAGCCTGAGACTCTATGTTGACTGTGTCCAGCCTGAGACTATCTGTTGATGACTGTGTCCAGCCTGAGACTCTATGTTGACTGTGTCCAGCCTGAGACTGTCTGTTGATGACTGTGTCCAGCCTGAGATTCTATATTGATGACTGTGTCCAGCCTGAGACTGTCTGTTGATGACTGTGTCCAGCCTGAGACTGTCTGTTGATGACTGTGTCCAGCCTGAGACTGTCTGTTGATGACTGTGTCCAGCCTGAGATTCTTTGTTGATGACTGTGTCCAGCCTGAGACTGTCTGTTGATGACTGTGTCCAGCCTGAAACTGTCTGTTGATGACTGTGTCCAGCCTGAGACTGTCTGTTGATGACTGTGTCCAGCCTGAGTCTGTCTGTTGATGACTGTGTCAAGCCTGAGATTCTTTGTTGATGACTGTGTCCAGCCTGAGACTGTCTGTTGATGACTGTGTCCAGCCTGAAACTGTCTGTTGATGACTGTGTCCAGCCTGAGACTGTTCTGTTGATGATTGTGTCCAGCCTGAGACTGTCTGTTGATGGCTGTGTCCAGCCTGAGACTGTCTGTTGATGACTGTGTCCAGCCTGAGACTGTCTGTTGATGACTGTGTCCAGCCTGAGACTGTCTGTTGATGACTGTGTCCAGCCTGAGATTCTTTGTTGATGACTGTGTCCAGCCTGAGACTGTCTGTTGATGACTGTGTCCAGCCTGAGATTCTTTGTTGATGACTGTGTCCAGCCTGAGACTGTCTGTTGATGACTGTGTCCAGCCTGAGACTGTCTGTTGATGACTGTGTCCAGCCTGAGACTGTCTGTTGATGACTGTGTCCAGCCTGAGACTGTCTGTTGATGACTCTGTCCAGCCTGAGATTCTTTGTTGATGACTGTGTCCAGCCTGAGACTGTCTGTTGATGACTGTGTCCAGCCTGAGTCTGTCTGTTGATGACTGTGTCCAGCCTGAGATTCTTTGTTGATGACTGTGTCCAGCCTGAGACTGTCTGTTGATGACTGTGTCCAGCCTGAGTCTGTCTGTTGATGACTGTGTCCAGCCTGAGACTGTCTGTTGATGACTGTGTCCAGCCTGAGACTGTCTGTTGATGACTCTGTCCAGCCTGAGACTGTCTGTTGATGATTGTGTCCAGCCTGAGATTCTATGTTGATGACTGTGTCCAGCCTGAGACTGTCTGTTGATGACTGTGTCCTGCCTGAGACTGTCTGTTGATGACTGTGTCCAGCCTGAGACTGTCTGTTGATGACTGTGTCCAGCCTGAGACTGTCTGTTGATGACTGTGTCCAGCCTGAGACTGTCTGTTGATGACTGTGTCCAGCCTGAGTCTGTCTGTTGATGACTGTGTCCAGCCTGAGATTCTTTGTTGATGACTGTGTCCAGCCTGAGACTGTCTGTTGATGACTGTGTCCAGCCTGAGACTGTCTGTTGATGACTGTGTCCAGCCTGAGACTGTCTGTTGATGACTGTGTCCAGCCTGAGTCTGTCTGTTGATGACTGTGTCCAGCCTGTGATTCTTTGTTGATGACTGTGTCCAGCATGAGACTGTCTGTTGATGACTGTGTCCAGCCTGAGACTGTCTGTTGATGACTGTGTCCAGCCTGAGACTGTCTGTTGATGACTGTGTCCAGCCTGAGACTGTCTGTTGATGACTGTGTCCAGCCTGAGACTGTCTGTTGATGACTGTGTCCAGCCTGAGACTGTCTGCTGATGACTGTGTCCAGCCTGAGACTGTCTGTTGATGACTGGGTCCAGCCTGAGATTCTATGTTGATGACTGTGTCCAGCCTGAGACTGTCTGTTGATGACTGTCTCCAGCCTGAGATTCTATGTTGATGACTGTCCAGCCTGAGACTGTCTGTTGATGACTGGGTCCAGCCTGAGATTCTATGTTGATGACTGTGTCCAGCCTGAGACTGTCTGTTGATGACTGGGTCCAGCCTGAGATTCTATGTTGATGACTGTGTCCAGCCTGAGACTGTCTGTTGATGACTGTGTCCAGCCTGAGACTGTCTGTTGATGACTGTGTCCAGCCTGAGTCTGTCTGTTGATGACTGTGTCCAGCCTGAGATTCTTTGTTGATGACTGTGTCCAGCCTGAGACTGTCTGTTGATGACTGTGTCCAGCCAGAGACTGTCTGTTGATGACTGTGTCCAGCCTGAGACTGTCTGTTGATGACTGTGTCCAGCCTGAGACTGTCTGTTGATGACTGTGTCCAGCCTGAGACTGTCTGTTGATGACTGTCTCCAGCCTGAGATTCTATGTTGATGACTGTCCAGCCAGAGACTGTCTGTTGATGACTGTGTCCAGCCTGAGACTGTCTGTTGATGACTGGGTCCAGCCTGAGATTCTATGTTGATGACTGTGTCCAGCCTGAGACTGTCTGTTGATGACTGGGTCCAGCCTGAGATTCTATGTTGATGACTGTGTCCAGCCTGAGACTGCCTGTTGATAACTGGGTCCAGCCTGAGATTCTATGTTGATGACTGTGTCCAGCCTGAGTCTGTTGATGACTGTGTCCAGCCTGAGACTGTCTGTTGATGACTGTGTCCAGCCTAAGACTGTCTGTTGATGACTGTGTCCGGCCTGAGACTGTCTGTTGATGACTGTGTCCAGCCTGAGACTGTCTGTTGATGACTGTGTCCAGCCTGAGACTGTCTGTTGATGAATGTGTCCAGCCTGAGACTGTCTGTTGATGACTGTGTCCAGCCTGAGACTCTATGTTGACTGTGTCCAGCCTGAGACTGTCTGTTGATGACTGTGTCCAGCCTGAGATTCTATATTGATGACTGTGTCCAGCCTGAGACTGTCTGTTGATGACTGTGTCCAGCCTGAGATTCTATATTGATGACTGTGTCCAGCCTGAGTCTGTCTGTTGATGACTGTGTCCAGCCTGAGATTCTTTGTTGATGACTGTGTCCAGCCTGAGATTCTATGTTGATGACTGTGTCCAGCCTGAGACTCTATGTTGACTGTGTCCAGCCTGAGACTGTCTGTTGATGACTGTGTCCAGCCTGAGATTCTATATTGATGACTCTGTCCAGCCTGAGACTGTCTGTTGATGACTGTGTCCAGCCTGAGACTATCTGTTGATGACTGTGTCCAGCCTGAGACTGTCTGTTGATGACTGTGTCCAGCCTGAGACTGTCTGTTGATGACTGTGTCCAGCCTGAGTCTGTCTGTTGATGACTGTGTCAAGCCTGAGATTCTTTGTTGATGACTGTGTCCAGCCTGAGACTGTCTGTTGATGACTGTGTCCAGCCTGAAACTGTCTGTTGATGACTGTGTCCAGCCTGAGACTGTCTGTTGATGATTGTGTCCAGCCTGAGACTGTCTGTTGATGACTGTGTCCAGCCTGAGATTCTATGTTGATGACTGTGTCCAGCCTGAGACTGTCTGTTGATGACTGTGTCCAGCCTGAGACTGTCTGTTGATGACTGTGTCCAGCCTGAGTCTCTCTGTTGATGACAGTGTCCAGCCTGAGATTCTTTGTTGATGACTGTGTCCAGCCTGAGACTGTCTGTTGATGACTGTGTCCAGCCTGAGACTGTCTGTTGATGACTGTGTCCAGCCTTAGACTGTCTGTTGATGACTGTGTCCAGCTTGAGACTCTATGTTGATGACTGTGTCCAGCCTGAGATTCTATGTTGATGACTGTGTCCAGCCTGAGACTGTCTGTTGATGACTGTGTCCAGCCTGAGACTGTCTGTTGATGACTGTGTCCAGCCAGAGTCTGTCTGTTGATGACTGTGTCCAGCCTGAGATTCTTTGTTGATGACTGTGTCCAGCCTGAAATGCTTTGTTGATGACTGTGTCCAGCCTGAGACTCTATGTTGACTGTGTCCAGCCTGAGACTGTCTGTTGATGACTGTGTCCAGCCTGAGATTCTATATTGATGACTGTGTCCAGCCTGAGACTGTCTGTTGATGACTGTGTCCAGCCTGAGACTGTCTGTTGATGACTGTGTCCAGCCTGAGACTGTCTGTTGATGACTGTGTCCAGCCTGAGTCTGTCTGTTGATGACTGTGTCAAGCCTGAGATTCTTAGTTGATGACTGTGTCCAGCCTGAGACTGTCTGTTGATGACTGTGTCCAGCCTGAAACTGTCTGTTGATGACTGTGTCCAGCCTGAGACTGTCTGTTGATGATTGTGTCCAGCCTGAGACTGTCTGTTGATGACTGTGTCCAGCCTGAGACTGTCTGTTGATGACTGTGTCCAGCCTGAGATTCTATGTTGATGACTGTGTCCAGCCTGAGACTGTCTGTTGATGACTGTGTCCAGCCTGAGACTGTCTGTTGATGACTGTGTCCAGCCTGAGACTGTCTGTTGATGACTGTGTCCAGCCTGAGTCTGTCTGTTGATGACTGTGTCCAGCCTGAGACTGTCTGTTGATGACTGTGTCCAGCCTGAGACTGTCTGCTGATGACTGTGTCCAGCCTGAGACTGTCTGTTGATGACTGTGTCCAGCCTGAGATTCTTTGTTGATGACTGTGTCCAGCCTGAGACTGTCTGTTGATGACTGTGTCCAGCCTGAGACTGTCTGTTGATGACTGTGTCCAGCCTGAGACTGTCTGTTGATGACTGTGTCCAGCCTGAGTCTGTCTGTTGATGACTGTGTCCAGCCTGAGATTCTTTGTTGATGACTGTGTCCAGCCTGAGACTGTCTGTTGATGACTGTGTCCAGCCTGAGACTGTCTGTTGATGACTGTGTCCAGCCTGAGACTGTCTGTTGATGACTGTGTCCAGCCTGAGACTGTCTGTTGATGACTGTGTCCAGCCTGAGACTGTCTGTTGATGACTGTGTCCAGCCTGAGACTGTCTGTTGATGACTGTGTCCAGCCTGAGATTCTTTGTTGATGATTGTGTCCAGCCTGAGACTGTCTGTTGATGACTGTGTCCAGCCTGAGACTGTCTGTTGATGACTGTGTCCAGCCTGAGACTCTATGTTGACTGTGTCCAGCCTGAGACTGTCTGTTGATGACTGTGTCCAGCCTGAGACTCTATGTTGACTGTGTCCAGCCTGAGACTGTCTGTTGATGACTGTGTCCAGCCTGAGATTCTATATTGATGACTGTGTCCAGCCTGAGACTGTCTGTTGATGACTGTGTCCAGCCTGAGATTCTTTGTTGATGATTGTGTCCAGCCTGAGACTGTCTGTTGATGACTGTGTCCAGCCTGAGACTGTCTGTTGATGACTGTGTCCAGCCTGAGACTGTCTGTCGATGACTGTGTCCAGCTTGAGACTCTATGTGTATGACTGTGTCCAGCCTGAGACTGTCTGTTGATGACTGTGTCCAGCCTGAGATTCTATGTTGATGACTGTGTCCAGCCTGAGACTGTCTGTTGATGACTGTGTCCAGCCTGAGACTGTCTGTTGATGACTGTGTCCAGCCTGAGTCTGTCTGTTGATGACTGTGTCCGGCCTGAGATTCTTTGTTGATGACTGTGTCCAGCCTGGAATGCTTTGTTGATGACTGTGCCCAGCCTGAGATTCTATGTTGATGACTGTGTCCAGCCTGAGACTGTCTGTTGATGACTGTGTCCAGCCTGAGACTCTATGTTGACTGTGTCCAGCCTGAGACTGTCTGTTGATGACTGTGTCCAGCCTGAGACTCTATGTTGACTGTGTCCAGCCTGAGACTGTCTGTTGATGACTGTGTCCAGCCTGAGATTCTATATTGATGACTGTGTCCAGCCTGAGACTGTCTGTTGATGATTGTGTCCAGCCTGAGACTGTCTGTTGATGACTGTGTCCAGCCTGAGACTGTCTGTTGATGACTGTGTCCAGCCTGAGATTCTTTGTTGATGACTGTGTCCAGCCTGAGACTGTCTGTTGATGACTGTGTCCAGCCTGAAACTGTCTGTTGATGACTGTGTCCAGCCTGAGACTGTCTGTTGATGACTGTGTCCAGCCTGAGTCTGTCTGTTGATGACTGTGTCAAGCCTGAGATTCTTTGTTGATGACTGTGTCCAGCCTGAGACTGTCTGTTGATGACTGTGTCCAGCCTGAAACTGTCTGTTGATGACTGTGTCCAGCCTGAGACTGTTCTGTTGATGATTGTGTCCAGCCTGAGACTGTCTGTTGATGACTGTGTCCAGCCTGAGATTCTATGTTTATGACTGTGTCCAGCCTGAGACTGTCTGTTGATGGCTGTGTCCAGCCTGAGACTGTCTGTTGATGACTGTGTCCAGCCTGAGACTGTCTGTTGATGACTGTGTCCAGCCTGAGACTGTCTGTTGATGACTGTGTCCAGCCTGAGATTCTTTGTTGATGACTGTGTCCAGCCTGAGACTGTCTGTTGATGACTGTGTCCAGCCTGAGATTCTTTGTTGATGACTGTGTCCAGCCTGAGACTGTCTGTTGATGACTGTGTCCAGCCTGAGACTGTCTGTTGATGACTGTGTCCAGCCTGAGACTGTCTGTTGATGACTGTGTCCAGCCTGAGACTGTCTGTTGATGACTCTGTCCAGCCTGAGATTCTTTGTTGATGACTGTGTCCAGCCTGAGACTGTCTGTTGATGACTGTGTCCAGCCTGAGTCTGTCTGTTGATGACTGTGTCCAGCCTGAGATTCTTTGTTGATGACTGTGTCCAGCCTGAGACTGTCTGTTGATGACTGTGTCCAGCCTGAGTCTGTCTGTTGATGACTGTGTCCAGCCTGAGACTGTCTGTTGATGACTGTGTCCAGCCTGAGACTGTCTGTTGATGACTCTGTCCAGCCTGAGACTGTCTGTTGATGATTGTGTCCAGCCTGAGACTGTCTGTTGATGACTGTGTCCAGCCTGAGACTGTCTGTTGATGACTGTGTCCAGCCTGAGACTGTCTGTTGATGACTGTGTCCAGCCTGAGATTCTATGTTGATGACTGTGTCCAGCCTGAGACTGTCTGTTGATGACTGTGTCCAGCCTGAGACTGTCTGTTGATGACTGTGTCCAGCCTGAGTCTCTCTGTTGATGACAGTGTCCAGCCTGAGATTCTTTGTTGATGACTGTGTCCAGCCTGAGACTGTCTGTTGATGACTGTGTCCAGCCTGAGACTGTCTGTTGATGACTGTGTCCAGCCTTAGACTGTCTGTTGATGACTGTGTCCAGCTTGAGACTCTATGTTGATGACTGTGTCCAGCCTGAGATTCTATGTTGATGACTGTGTCCAGCCTGAGACTGTCTGTTGATGACTGTGTCCAGCCTGAGACTGTCTGTTGATGACTGTGTCCAGCCAGAGTCTGTCTGTTGATGACTGTGTCCAGCCTGAGATTCTTTGTTGATGACTGTGTCCAGCCTGAAATGCTTTGTTGATGACTGTGTCCAGCCTGAGACTCTATGTTGACTGTGTCCAGCCTGAGACTGTCTGTTGATGACTGTGTCCAGCCTGAGATTCTATATTGATGACTGTGTCCAGCCTGAGACTGTCTGTTGATGACTGTGTCCAGCCTGAGACTGTCTGTTGATGACTGTGTCCAGCCTGAGACTGTCTGTTGATGACTGTGTCCAGCCTGAGTCTGTCTGTTGATGACTGTGTCAAGCCTGAGATTCTTAGTTGATGACTGTGTCCAGCCTGAGACTGTCTGTTGATGACTGTGTCCAGCCTGAAACTGTCTGTTGATGACTGTGTCCAGCCTGAGACTGTCTGTTGATGATTGTGTCCAGCCTGAGACTGTCTGTTGATGACTGTGTCCAGCCTGAGACTGTCTGTTGATGACTGTGTCCAGCCTGAGATTCTATGTTGATGACTGTGTCCAGCCTGAGACTGTCTGTTGATGACTGTGTCCAGCCTGAGACTGTCTGTTGATGACTGTGTCCAGCCTGAGACTGTCTGTTGATGACTGTGTCCAGCCTGAGTCTGTCTGTTGATGACTGTGTCCAGCCTGAGACTGTCTGTTGATGACTGTGTCCAGCCTGAGACTGTCTGTTGATGACTGTGTCCAGCCTGAGACTGTCTGTTGATGACTGTGTCCAGCCTGAGATTCTTTGTTGATGACTGTGTCCAGCCTGAGACTGTCTGTTGATGACTGTGTCCAGCTTGAGACTGTCTGTTGATGACTGTGTCCAGCCTGAGACTGTCTGTTGATGACTGTGTCCAGCCTGAGACTGTCTGTTGATGACTGTGTCCAGCCTGAGACTGTCTGTTGATGACTGTGTCCAGCCTGAGACTGTCTGTTGATGACTGTGTCCAGCGTGAGTCTGTCTGTTGATGACTGTGTCCAGCCTGAGATTCTTTGTTGATGACTGTGTCCAGCCTGAGACTGTCTGTTGATGACTGTGTCCAGCCTGAGACTGTCTGTTGATGACTGTGTCCAGCCTGAGACTGTCTGTTGATGACTGTGTCCAGCCTGAGTCTGTCTGTTGATGACTGTGTCCAGCCTGAGATTCTTTGTTGATGACTGTGTCCAGCCTGAGACTGTCTGTTGATGACTGTGTCCAGCCTGAGACTGTCTGTTGATGACTGTGTCCAGCCTGAGACTGTCTGTTGATGACTGTGTCCAGCCTGAGACTGTCTGTTGATGACTGTGTCCAGCCTGAGACTGTCTGTTGATGACTGTGTCCAGCCTGAGACTGTCTGTTGATGACTGTGTCCAGCCTGAGATTCTTTGTTGATGATTGTGTCCAGCCTGAGACTGTCTGTTGATGACTGTGTCCAGCCTGAGACTGTCTGTTGATGACTGTGTCCAGCCTGAGACTCTATGTTGACTGTGTCCAGCCTGAGACTGTCTGTTGATGACTGTGTCCAGCCTGAGACTCTATGTTGACTGTGTCCAGCCTGAGACTGTCTGTTGATGACTGTGTCCAGCCTGAGATTCTATATTGATGACTGTGTCCAGCCTGAGACTGTCTGTTGATGACTGTGTCCAGCCTGAGATTCTTTGTTGATGATTGTGTCCAGCCTGAGACTGTCTGTTGATGACTGTGTCCAGCCTGAGACTGTCTGTTGATGACTGTGTCCAGCCTGAGACTGTCTGTCGATGACTGTGTCCAGCTTGAGACTCTATGTGTATGAATGTGTCCAGCCTGAGACTGTCTGTTGATGACTGTGTCCAGCCTGAGATTCTATGTTGATGACTGTGTCCAGCCTGAGACTGTCTGTTGATGACTGTGTCCAGCCTGAGACTGTCTGTTGATGACTGTGTCCAGCCTGAGTCTGTCTGTTGATGACTGTGTCCGGCCTGAGATTCTTTGTTGATGACTGTGTCCAGCCTGGAATGCTTTGTTGATGACTGTGCCCAGCCTGAGATTCTATGTTGATGACTGTGTCCAGCCTGAGACTGTCTGTTGATGACTGTGTCCAGCCTGAGACTCTATGTTGACTGTGTCCAGCCTGAGACTGTCTGTTGATGACTGTGTCCAGCCTGAGACTCTATGTTGACTGTGTCCAGCCTGAGACTGTCTGTTGATGACTGTGTCCAGCCTGAGATTCTATATTGATGACTGTGTCCAGCCTGAGACTGTCTGTTGATGACTGTGTCCAGCCTGAGACTGTCTGTTGATGACTGTGTCCAGCCTGAGACTGTCTGTTGATGACTGTGTCCAGCCTGAGATTCTTTGTTGATGACTGTGTCCAGCCTGAGACTGTCTGTTGATGACTGTGTCCAGCCTGAAACTGTCTGTTGATGACTGTGTCCAGCCTGAGACTGTCTGTTGATGACTGTGTCCAGCCTGAGTCTGTCTGTTGATGACTGTGTCAAGCCTGAGATTCTTTGTTGATGACTGTGTCCAGCCTGAGACTGTCTGTTGATGACTGTGTCCAGCCTGAAACTGTCTGTTGATGACTGTGTCCAGCCTGAGACTGTTCTGTTGATGATTGTGTCCAGCCTGAGACTGTCTGTTGATGACTGTGTCCAGCCTGAGATTCTATGTTTATGACTGTGTCCAGCCTGAGACTGTCTGTTGATGGCTGTGTCCAGCCTGAGACTGTCTGTTGATGACTGTGTCCAGCCTGAGACTGTCTGTTGATGACTGTGTCCAGCCTGAGACTGTCTGTTGATGACTGTGTCCAGCCTGAGATTCTTTGTTGATGACTGTGTCCAGCCTGAGACTGTCTGTTGATGACTGTGTCCAGCCTGAGATTCTTTGTTGATGACTGTGTCCAGCCTGAGACTGTCTGTTGATGACTGTGTCCAGCCTGAGACTGTCTGTTGATGACTGTGTCCAGCCTGAGACTGTCTGTTGATGACTGTGTCCAGCCTGAGACTGTCTGTTGATGACTCTGTCCAGCCTGAGATTCTTTGTTGATGACTGTGTCCAGCCTGAGACTGTCTGTTGATGACTGTGTCCAGCCTGAGTCTGTCTGTTGATGACTGTGTCCAGCCTGAGATTCTTTGTTGATGACTGTGTCCAGCCTGAGACTGTCTGTTGATGACTGTGTCCAGCCTGAGTCTGTCTGTTGATGACTGTGTCCAGCCTGAGACTGTCTGTTGATGACTGTGTCCAGCCTGAGACTGTCTGTTGATGACTCTGTCCAGCCTGAGACTGTCTGTTGATGATTGTGTCCAGCCTGAGACTGTCTGTTGATGACTGTGTCCAGCCTGAGACTGTCTGTTGATGACTGTGTCCAGCCTGAGACTGTCTGTTGATGACTGTGTCCAGCCTGAGACTGTCTGTTGATGACTGTGTCCAGCCTGAGACTGTCTGTTGATGACTGTGTCCAGCCTGAGACTGTCTGTTGATGACTGTGTCCAGCCTGAGTCTGTCTGTTGATGACTGTGTCCAGCCTGAGATTCTTTGTTGATGACTGTGTCCAGCCTGAGACTGTCTGTTGATGACTGTGTCCAGCCTGAGACTGTCTGTTGATGACTGTGTCCAGCCTGAGACTGTCTGTTGATGACTGTGTCCAGCCTGAGTCTGTCTGTTGATGACTGTGTCCAGCCTGTGATTCTTTGTTGATGACTGTGTCCAGCATGAGACTGTCTGTTGATGACTGTGTCCAGCCTGAGACTGTCTGTTGATGACTGTGTCCAGCCTGAGACTGTCTGTTGATGACTGTGTCCAGCCTGAGACTGTCTGTTGATGACTGTGTCCAGCCTGAGACTGTCTGTTGATGACTGTGTCCAGCCTGAGACTGTGTGCTGATGACTGTGTCCAGCCTGAGACTGTCTGTTGATGACTGGGTCCAGCCTGAGATTCTATGTTGATGACTGTGTCCAGCCTGAGACTGTCTGTTGATGACTGTCTCCAGCCTGAGATTCTATGTTGATGACTGTCCAGCCTGAGACTGTCTGTTGATGACTGGGTCCAGCCTGAGATTCTATGTTGATGACTGTGTCCAGCCTGAGACTGTCTGTTGATGACTGGGTCCAGCCTGAGATTCTATGTTGATGACTGTGTCCAGCCTGAGTCTGTTGATGACTGTGTCCAGCCTGAGACTGTCTGTTGATGACTGTGTCCAGCCTGAGTCTGTCTGTTGATGACTGTGTCCAGCCTGAGATTCTTTGTTGATGACTGTGTCCAGCCTGAAATGCTTTGTTGATGACTGTGCCCAGCCTGAGATTCTATGTTGATGACTGTGTCCAGCCTGAGACTGTCTGTTGATGACTGTGTCCAGCCTGAGATTCTATGTTGATGACTGTGTCCAGCCTGAGACTGTCTGTTGATGACTGTGCCCAGCCTGAGATTCTATGTTGATGACTGTGTCCAGCCTGAGACTGTCTGTTGATGACTGTGTCCAGCCTGAGACTGTCTGTTGATGACTGTGTCCAGCCTGAGACAAGCTTTTGATGATAAATTAGACACACGTGCAACACTTGGGTATCTTTATCGTGGAAACGTTTCGCCACACAGTGGCTTCATCAGTCCTATACAAAGAAGAACAGTAAAGATCACTAGGAGTTTGAGGTAATCAGTCCCTAAACTTGGAGTCGATGTAATCAGTCCATCAGTCTTGAGAAGAATACAGCATATGCGCAAAAAGAAAGTTGCTTATATACCGTAGGTTTACATAGTGTAGAGAGTGGACAAACCCACACGTGGGTTTGTCCACTGTGATATCACCTACAACTGCTGCATCTACCTGTCTACAGTATATAAGCAACGTCGTTGCACCTTTGCTGAATTCTTTTCAAGATTAATGGACTGATTACATTGACTCCAGTCTGAGGGACTGATTATCTCAAACTCCTTCTGAACTTAACCACTCTTCTTTGTATAGGACTGATGAAGCCACTGTGTGGCGAAACGTTTCCTCAGTAAAGATACCCAAGTGTTGCACATGTGTCTAATTTATCAACTTGTCGGTTCTCTGAACCATTTATCTACAAGCATTTTAATGAAGTGTTTCCAGTATTACACTTAACACAGTGTTTCCAGTGTTACACTTGACACAGTGTTTCCAGTATTACACTTAACACAGTGTTTCCAGTATTACACTTAACACAGTGTTTCCAGTATTACACTTGACACAGTGTTTCCAGTATTACACTTAACACAGTGTTTCCAGTGTTACACTAAACACAGTGTTTCCAGTATTACACTTAACACACTGTTTCCAGTGTTATACTTAACACAGTGTTTCCAGTATTACACTTAACACACTGTTTCCAGTGTTATACTTAACACAGTGTTTCCAGTGTTACACTTAACACAGTGTTTCCAGTATTACACTTAACACACTGTTTCCAGTGTTATACTTAACACAGTGTTTCCAGTGTTACACTTAACACAGTGTTTCCAGTATTACACTTAACACACTGTTTCCAGTGTTATACTTAACACAGTGTTTCCAGTATTACACTTAACACACTGTTTCCAGTGTTATACTTAACACAGTGTTTCCAGTGTTACACTTAACACAGTGTTTCCAGTATTACACTTAACACACTGTTTCCAGTGTTATACTTAACACAGTGTTTCCAGTGTTACACTTAACACAGTGTTTCCAGTATTACACTTAACACACTGTTTCCAGTGTTATACTTAACACAGTGTTTCCAGTGTTACACTTAACACAGTGTTTCCAGTATTACACTTAACACACTGTTTCCAGTGTTATACTTAACACACTGTTTCCAGTATTACACTTAACACAGTGTTTCCAGTGTTACACTTAACACAGTGTTTCCAGTATTACACTTAACACAGTGTTTCCAGTATTACACTTAACACAGTGTTTCCAGTATTACACTTAACACACTGTTTCCAGTGTTATACTTAACACAGTGTTTCCAGTGTTACACTTAACACAGTGTTTCCAGTATTACACTTAACACACTGTTTCCAGTGTTATACTTAACACAGTGTTTCCAGTATTACACTTAACACACTGTTTCCAGTGTTATACTTAACACAGTGTTTCCAGTGTTACACTTAACACAGTGTTTCCAGTATTACACTTAACACACTGTTTCCAGTGTTATACTTAACACAGTGTTTCCAGTGTTACACTTAACACAGTGTTTCCAGTATTACACTTAACACACTGTTTCCAGTGTTATACTTAACACAGTGTTTCCAGTGTTACACTTAACACAGTGTTTCCAGTATTACACTTAACACACTGTTTCCAGTGTTATACTTAACACACTGTTTCCAGTATTACACTTAACACAGTGTTTCCAGTGTTACACTTAACACAGTGTTTCCAGTATTACACTTAACACAGTGTTTCCAGTATTACACTTAACACAGTGTTTCCAGTATTACACTTAACACAGTGTTTCCAGTATTACACTTAACACAGTGTTTCCAGTATTACACTTAACACAGTGTTTCCAGTGTTACACTTAACACAGTGTTTCCAGTGTTACACTTAACACAGTGTTTCCAGTGTTGCACTTAACACAGTGTTTCCAGTGTTACACTTAACACAGTGTTTCCAGTGTTACACAACACAGTGTTTCCAGTGTTACACTTAACACAGTGTTTCCAGTGTTACACTTAACACAGTGTTTCCATTCTTGCACTTAACACAGTGTTTCCAGTGTTACACCTAACACAGTGTTTCCAGTGTTACACTTAACTCAGTGTTTCCAGTGTTACACAACACAGTGTTTCCAGTGTTACACTTAACACAGTGTTTCCAGTGTTACACTTAACACAGTGTTTCCAGTGTTACACTTAACACAGTGTTTCCAGTGTTACACTTAACAGTGTTTCCAGTGTTACACTTAACACAGTGTTTCCAGTGTTACACTTAACACAGTGTTTCCAGTGTTACACTTAACACAGTGTTTCCAGTGTTACACTTAACACAGTGTTTCCAGTGTTACACTTAACACAGTGTTTCCAGTGTTACACTTAACACAGTGTTTCCAGTGTTACACTTAACACAGTGTTTCCAGTGTTACACTTAAAACAGTGTTTCCAGTGTTATACTTAACACAGTGTTTCCAGTGTTACACTTAACACAGTGTTTCCAGTGTTACACTTAACACAGTGTTTCCAGTGTTACACTTAACACAGTGTTTCCAGTGTTACACTTAACACAGTGTTTCCAGTGTTACACTTAACACAGTGTTTCCAGTGTTACACTTAACACAGTGTTTCCAGTGTTACACTTAACTCAGTGTTTCCAGTGTTACACAACACAGTGTTTCCAGTGTTACACTTAACACAGTGTTTCCAGTGTTACACTTAACTCAGTGTTTCCAGTGTTACACTTAACTCAGTGTTTCCAGTGTTACACAACACAGTGTTTCCAGTGTTACACTTAACACAGTGTTTCCAGTGTTACACTTAACACAGTGTTTCCAGTGTTACACTTAACACAGTGTTTCCAGTGTTACACTTAACTCAGTGTTTCCAGTGTTACACAACACAGTGTTTCCAGTGTTACACTTAACACAGTGTTTCCAGTGTTACACTTAACTCAGTGTTTCCAGTGTTACACTTAACACAGTGTTTCCAGTGTTACACTTAACACAGTGTTTCCAATGTTGCACTTAACACAGTGTTTCCAGTGTTACACTTAACAGTGTTTCCAGTGTTACACTTAACAGTGTTTCCAGTGTTACACTTAACAGTGTTTCCAGTGTTACACTTAACACAGTGTTTCCAGTGTTACACTTAACAGTGTTTCCAGTGTTACACTTAACAGTGTTTCCAGTGTTACACTTAACAGTGTTTCCAGTGTTACACTTAACAGTGTTTCCAGTGTTACACTTGACACAGTGTTTCCAGTGTTACACTTAACACAGTGTTCCCAGTGTTACACTTAACAGTGTTTCCAGTGTTACACTTGACACAGTGTTTCCAGTGTTGCACTTAACACAGTGTTTCCAGTGTTGCACTTAACACAGTGTTTTCAGTGTTGCACTTAACACAGTGTTTCCAGTGTTACACTTAACACAGTGTTTCCAGTGTTACACTTAACACAGTGTTTCCAGTGTTACACTTAACACAGTGTTTCCAGTATTACACTTAACACAGTGTTTCCAGTGTTTCACTTAACACAGTGTTTCCAGTGTTGCACTTAACACAGTGTTTCCAGTGTTGCACTTAACACAGTGTTTTCAGTGTTGCACTTAACACAGTGTTTCCAGTGTTACACTTAACACAGTGTTTCCAGTGTTACACTTAACAGTGTTTCCAGTGTTACACTTAACACAGTGTTTCCAGTGTTTCACTTAACACAGTGTTTCCAGTGTTGCACTTAACACAGTGTTTCCAGTGTTGCACTTAACACAGTGTTTCCAGTGTTGCACTTAACACAGTGTTTTCAGTGTTGCACTTAACACAGTGTTTCCAGTGTTACACTTAACACAGTGTTTCCAGTGTTGCACTTAACACAGTGTTTCCAGTGTTACACTTAACACAGTGTTTCCAGTGTTGCACTTAACACAGTGTTTCCAGTGTTACACTTAACACAGTGTTTCCAGTGTTACACTTAACACAGTGTTTCCAGTGTTGCACTTAACACAGTGTTTCCAGTGTTACACTTAACACAGTGTTTCCAGTGTTACACTTAACAGTGTTTCCAGTGTTGCACTTAACAGTGTTTCCAGTGTTGCACTTAACACAGTGTTTCCAGTGTTGCACTTAACACAGTGTTTCCAGTGTTACACTTAACACAGTGTTTCCAGTGTTACACTTAACAGTGTTTCCAGTGTTGCACTTAACAGTGTTTCCAGTGTTGCACTTAACACAGTGTTTCCAGTGTTGCACTTAACACAGGGTTTCCAGTGTTACACTTAACACAGTGTTTCCAGTGTTGCACTTAACACAGTGTTTCCAGTGTTACACTTAACACAGTGTTTCCAGTGTTACACTTAACACAGTGTTTCCAGTGTTGCACTTAACACAGTGTTTCCAGTGTTACACTTAACACAGTGTTTCCAGTGTTGCACTTAACACAGTGTTTCCAGTGTTACACTTAACACAGTGTTTCCAGTGTTACACTTAACACAGTGTTTCCAGTGTTGCACTTAACACAGTTTTTCCAGTGTTACACTTAACACAGTGTTTCCAGTGTTACACTTAACACAGTGTTTCCAGTGTTGCACTTAACACAGTGTTTCCAGTGTTGCACTTAACACAGTGTTTCAAGTGTTACACTTAACACAGTGTTTCCAGTGTTGCACTTAACACAGTGTTTCCAGTGTTACACTTAACACAGTGTTTCCAGTGTTGCACTTAACACAGTGTTTCCAGTGTTACACTTAACACAGTGTTTCCAGTGTTACACTTAACACAGTGTTTCCAGTGTTGCACTTAACACAGTGTTTCCAGTGTTGCACTTAACACAGTGTTTCCAGTGTTACACTTAACACAGTGTTTCCAGTGTTGCACTTAACACAGTGTTTCCAGTGTTACACTTAACACAGTGTTTCCAGTGTTGCACTTAACACAGTGTTTCCAGTGTTACACTTAACACAGTGTTTCCAGTGTTACACTTAACACAGTGTTTCCAGTGTTGCACTTAACACAGTGTTTCCAGTGTTGCACTTAACACAGTGTTTCCAGTGTTACACTTAACACAGTGTTTCCAGTGTTGCACTTAACACAGTGTTTCTCTCACTCAGACGTATAATTGTCTCAACAAATAAGATATCTTGACAATACGATTCATTTATTTACTTGTATGCAGTAATGTTGTTTTATCTATGTTATATTCCAGCGAGTAGACACATGCTGAGTGAGCTTCTGTCTGCTGGAGCATTTTATTGTGATATTCCAGCGAGTAGACACATGCTGAGTGAGCTTCTGTCTGCTGGAGCATTTTATTGGGATATTCCAGCGAGTAGACACATGCTGAGTGAGCTTCTGTTTGCTGGAGCATTTTATTGTGATATTCCAGCGAGTAGACACATGCTGAGTGAGCTTCTGTCTGCTGGAGCATTTTATTGTGATATTCCAGCGAGTAGACACATGCTGAGTGAGCTTCTGTTTGCTGGAGCATTTTATTGTGATATTCCAGCGAGTAGACACATGCTGAGTGAGCTTCTGTCTGCTGGAGCATTTTATTGTGATATTCCAGCGAGTAGACACATGCTGAGTGAGCTTCTGTCTGCTGGAGCATTTTATTGGGATATTCCAGCGAGTAGACACATGCTGAGTGAGCTTCTGTTTGCTGGAGCATTTTATTGTGATATTCCAGCGAGTAGACACATGCTGAGTGAGCTTCTGTCTGCTGGAGCATTTTATTGTGATATTCCAGCGAGTAGACACATGCTGAGTGAGCTTCTGTTTGCTGGAGCATTTTATTGTGATATTCCAGCGAGTAGACACATGCTGAGTGAGCTTCTGTTTGCTGGAGCATTTTATTGTGATATTCCAGCGAGTAGACACATGCTGAGTGAGCTTCTGTCTGCTGGAGCATTTTATTGTGATATTCCAGCGAGTAGACACATGCTGAGTGAGCTTCTGTCTGCTGGAGCATTTTATTGTGATATTCCAGCGAGTAGACACATGCTGAGTGAGCTTCTGTCTGCTGGAGCATTTTATTGTGATATTCCAGCGAGTAGACACATGTTGAGTGAGCTTCTGTCTGCTGGAGCATTTTATTGTGATATTCCAGCGAGTAGACACATGCTGAGTGAGCTTCTGTCTGCTGGAGCTTTTTATTGTGATATTCCAGCGAGTAGACACATGCTGAGTGAGCTTCTGTCTGCTGGAGCATTTTATTGTGATATTCCAGCGAGTAGACACATGCTGAGTGAGCTTCTGTCTGCTGGAGCATTTTATTGGGATATTCCAGCGAGTAGACACATGCTGAGTGAGCTTCTGTTTGCTGGAGCATTTTATTGTGATATTCCAGCGAGTAGACACATGCTGAGTGAGCTTCTGTCTGCTGGAGCATTTTATTGTGATATTCCAGCGAGTAGACACATGCTGAGTGAGCTTCTGTTTGCTGGAGCATTTTATTGTGATATTCCAGCGAGTAGACACATGCTGAGTGAGCTTCTGTTTGCTGGAGCATTTTATTGTGATATTCCAGCGAGTAGACACATGCTGAGTGAGCTTCTGTCTGCTGGAGCATTTTATTGTGATATTCCAGCGAGTAGACACATGCTGAGTGAGCTTCTGTCTGCTGGAGCATTTTATTGTGATATTCCAGCGAGTAGACACATGCTGAGTGAGCTTCTGTCTGCTGGAGCATTTTATTGTGATATTCCAGCGAGTAGACACATGTTGAGTGAGCTTCTGTCTGCTGGAGCATTTTATTGTGATATTCCAGCGAGTAGACACATGCTGAGTGAGCTTCTGTCTGCTGGAGCTTTTTATTGTGATATTCCAGCGAGTAGACACATGCTGAGTGAGCTTCTGTCTGCTGGAGCATTTTATTGTGATATTCCAGCGAGTAGACACATGCTGAGTGAGCTTCTGTCTGCTGGAGCATTTTATTGTGATATTCCAGCGAGTAGACACATGTTGAGTGAGCTTCTGTCTGCTGGAGCATTTTATTGTGATATTCCAGCGAGTAGACACATGCTGAGTGAGCTTCTGTCTGCTGGAGCTTTTTATTGTGATATTCCAGCGAGTAGACACATGCTGAGTGAGCTTCTGTCTGCTGGAGCATTTTATTGTGATATTCCAGCGAGTAGACACATGCTGAGTGAACTTCTGTCTGCTGGAGCATTTTATTGTGATATTCCAGCGAGTAGACCCATGCTGAGTGAGCTTCTGTCTGCTGGAGCATTTTATTGTGATATTCCAGCGAGTAGACACATGCTGAGTGAGCTTCTGTCTGCTGGAGCATTTTATTGTGATATTCCAGCGAGTAGACACATGCTGAGTGAGCTTCTGTCTGCTGGAGCATTTTATTGTGATATTCCAGCGAGTAGACACATGCTGAGTGAGCTTCTGTCTGCTGGAGCATTTTATTGTGATATTCCAGCGAGTAGACACATGCTGAGTGAGCTTCTGTCTGCTGGAGCATTTTATTGTGATATTCCAGCGAGTAGACACATGCTGAGTGAGCTTCTGTCTGCTGGAGCATTTGATTGTGATATTCCAGCTAGTACATAAGAACATAAGAACATAAGAAAGGAGGAACACTGCAGCAGGCCTGTTGGCCCATACTAGGCAGGTCCTTTACAATTCATCCCACTAAGAAAACATTTGACCAACCCAATTTTCAATGCCACCCAAGAAACAAGCTCCGATGTGAAAGTCCCACTCAAATCCAACCCCTCCCACTCATGTACTTATCCAACCTAAATTTGAAAGCCTTACTAGCGATGTATAAAGCTGCAGTATGACCTCTGGACTTCTGTTGCTTACACTTCTTGATATAAATCCCAGTAATCTATTTGCCTTATTACGTACGCTTAGGCATTGCTGTCTTGGTTTAAGGTTGCTGCTTACCATAACCCCCAAGTCCTTTTCGCAATCTGTATGGCTAAGTTCTACATCATTTAACTTATAAGTACTAGGGTTATGGGCACTCCCAAGCTTCAGAACCTTGCATTTATCTACATTGAACTGCATCTGCCACTTTTCTGACCAAGAATAGAGTTTGTTTAAATCCTCCTGAAGTTCCCTAACATCTATGTTTGAATCAATTATCCTACCTATCTTCGTGTCATCGGCGAATTTGCTCATATTACTAGTAATTCCTTCATCAAGATCATTGATATATATTATAAACAACAACGGGCCCAAGACTGATCCCTGTGGAACGCCACTTGTTACAGATCCCCACTCGGATTTAACCCCATTTATGGACACTCTCTGCTTCCTGTCTGTGTGCCATGACTCGATCCACGAGAGCACTTTTCCCCGAATG
>NW_027199443.1:0-2500 GCF_038502225.1 Cherax quadricarinatus | reverse complement strand
ACAAAGAGAGTAGCAGTAGCACCTGCAAGGTGGTCAGAGTGACAGAGAGTAGCAGTAGCACCTGCAAGGTGGCCAGAGTAACAGAGTAGCAGTAGCACCTGCAAGGTGGCCAGAGTGACAGAGAGTAGCAGTAGCACCTGCAAGGTGGCCAGAGTGACAGAGAGAGAGTAGCAGTAGCACCTGCAAGGTGGCCAGAGTGACAGAGGGTAGCAGTAGCACCTGCAAGGTGGCTAGAGTGACAGAGTAGCAGTAGCACCTGCAAGGTGGCCAGAGTGACAGAGAGTAGCAGTAGCGCCTGCAAGGTGGCCAGAGTGACAGAGAGTAGCAGTAGCACCTGCAAGGTGGCCAGAGTGACAGAGAGTAGCAGTAGCACCTGCAAGGTGGCCAGAGTGACAGAGAGAGTAGCAGTAGCACCTGCAAGGTGGCCAGAGTGACAGAAAGTAGCAGTAGCACCTGCAAGGTGGCCAGAGTGACAGAGAGAGAGTAGCAGCAGCACCTGCAAGGTGGCCAGAGTGACACAGACAGGGGGCAGCAGCACCTACTAGGGGAAGGGTGGAGTATGTGGAAGTGTACACAGAATCTTCTCACACTCATGATTCTTGAGGACAGAAGACTATGAGAGAACAAGAACAGAATAGATGCAGTAGTAACCTGGCAGTTACTAACTCACCACTGAACTGGTGCAGCAGTGTATTAGCTCACACACTTACTGAGGGACACCAGTAAGTCAGTAGACAAGGACACTGCACCATACCACTTACCCTCATATCACTACACCATGGCACTTACAACCACTATTATTAAGTCAGCGGACATGTAAACTGGGGCTCTCTGTCACTTCAGCACGAGCTATGTACATTCTTATTATCACCAAACTCACAAACCGGTTCACCAACTTGTAAATAGGTGTAGATTGTATCTAGAATGGAGTGTGGTAGTATGCCCATCAGAGGACTCGGTTTTAAAACAAGATGATACATGATAATAACCTTTAACCTTTATGATGAGCTGTGAAACAAAATAATAGGCATTATCCTGTATTAACTCTTCCCCCATCCCCAGGATGCTAACCAGGGCAGCAGATGTATGAGTATCTGTCCATAACTCTCATCTTCCCCCATCCCCAGGATGCTAACCAGGGCAGCAGATGTATGAGTATCTGTCCATAACTCTCATCTTCCCCATCCCCAGGATGCTAACCAGGGCAGCAGATGTATGAGTATCTGTCCATAACTCTCATCTTCCCCCATCCCCAGGATGCTAACCAGGGCAGCAGATGTATGAGTATCTGTCCATAACTCTCATCTTCCCCATCCCCAGTATGCTAACCAGGGCAGCAGATGTATGAGTATCTGTCCATAACTCTCATCTTCCCCCATCCCCAGGATGCTAACCAGGGCAGCAGATGTATGAGTATCTGTCCATAACTCTCATCTTCCCCCATCCCCAGGATGCTAACCAGGGCAGCAGATGTATGAGTATCTGTCCATAACTCTCATCTTCCCCATCCCCAGGATGCTAACCAGGGCAGCAGATGTATGGGTATCTGTCTATAACTCTCATCTTCCCCATCCCCAGGATGCTAACCAGGGCAGCAGATGTATGGGTATCTGTCTATAACTCTCATCTTCCCCATCCCCAGGATGCTATCCAGGGCAGCAGATGTATGGGTATCTGTCTATAACTCTCATCTTCCCCATCCCCAGGATGCTAACCAGGGCAGCAGATGTATGGGTATCTGTCTATAACTCTCATCTTCCCCATCCCCAGGATGCTAACCAGGGCAGCAGATGTATGGGTATCTGTCTATAACTCTCATCTTCCCCATCCCCAGGATGCTAACCAGGGCAGCAGATGTATGAGTATCTGTCCATAACTCTCATCTTCCCCCATCCCCAGGATGCTAACCAGGGCAGCAGATGTATGAGTATCTGTCCATAACTCTCATCTTCCCCCATCCCCAGGATGCTAACCAGGGCAGCAGATGTATGGGTATCTGTCTATAACTCTCATCTTCCCCATCCCCAGGATGCTAACCAGGGCAGCAGATGTATGAGTATCTGTCCATAACTCTCATCTTCCCCCATCCCCAGGATGCTAACCAGGGCAGCAGATGTATGGGTATCTGTCCATAACTCTCATCTTCCCCCATCCCCAGGATGCTAACCAGGGCAGCAGATGTATGGGTATCTGTCCATAACTCTCATCTTCCCCTATCATGTGGGAGTTCGACACGTGGATTGGGTAAAGTAATACTCACGTAGGCTGGTAGTACGTATAATTACAGACAAGGTGAGTAGCGCCCTTACAGCCATAACCTAGTCTCTCTGCTCTCTCTCGTACCACTGACCGAATGGCCGCCCACAGTACCCATATGTGAGGGGGGTCTTTGAATAGTGCCAGGTCAGCACAATATGAATAGACAGTGACTCAGGCAGAGACGGTTGGTAACGAGTCAACGGTACACTGGTTACTGGTAACTGGTTACTACTACTGAGAG
>NW_027199442.1:0-32136 GCF_038502225.1 Cherax quadricarinatus | reverse complement strand
AGGTCCTTATCAAAACTACCCCTACCCAAAGTTTTCCCACCACATGTATAAGAACATAAGAACAACTACAACTACTACTACCTCTACTTGTACTACACCTCACTCAAAGCCTATATATACCCTCTGTGTCCATGTATTGTTTGTATCAGCTTGACAAAGCTCCTGGAAAGTGAAACGTTGCCCTTCTCTACTTTGTATTGGACTGAAGAAGCCATTGTGTGGCGAAACGTTTCCTTAATAAAGATTCCCATATGTTGCATATGTGTCTCAATCTTCAACTTGTCAGTTTTCAAACCATTTATCACAGTAGTGAATGTATATGCCACTGTACATAGGCTTGTGCTACACGGAAAAACCAAAACCTGTATCTGAGAGGTGGATATTAACATCAAGGAAAGAAAGCAAGGAATTAGATTCCCACTGAAGACTGGGACACTTATACAACATAAGAACATAAGAAAAGAGGAACACTGCAGCAGGCCTGTTGGCCCACTTTGTATTGTACTGATGAAGCCACACAGTGCCTAGAGTCTTCAGGACAAAGAGCAAAGATGTCATCTACATACACAACTTTCCTTGTATGAGTGAATATCAAAATGGTATACAATACCGACAGGTTGGTAGGTAAGACACATAGGTAACAGTTAGGTAACTTTATTCCGAAACGTTTTGCCTACACAGTAGGCTTCTTCAGTTCTTCAGTCGAGTACAGAAATTAGGCAGGAGTAGTAGAGATATGTAGACTATGTAATCAATCCATCACCCTTGAAGTCGTAGATTTGAGGTTGTCAGTCCCTCAGCCTGGAGATGTTCTGTTCCATAGTCTGGAACTATTTGTTGCCTATGTGTCTTACCTACCTTTCTTTGTATGAATCTTAGTCCTGGCTTCGTCTCTGTAGATGCCTTCCTTTCCCATTACATTGTAAAATGCTCCACACTTCAGAACACCCGTAACTTAACATGTTTCTTTTTTCCTCCTTCTCCTTTCCTCTTTCTCCTTTGGGTTTTCTTTCTTCTGCCTTGGGTATTTGGTCCATTATTATTTCCCTCACTCCCTCTGTGTTTTTGTTCCTGCCTTTTGTGGGCCCCTAGCTCCCTTGTGGGCCCCTAGCTCCCTTGCAGTGCTCCTCTTTCTTAGTATTTGACTCGCTCCACTATACTACTACTACCTCTACGACTACCTCTCTTCCTCTTTTCCTACTACCTCTCTTGTCCCGTCCCTGTCTGTTGGCCTATATATACTACCTTTTCCTCTGCTTTCTGTTAACGTTCGTTCGTTCGTGCTTTCTGTTAGTGAGACTTTGTAAATGGTCGAAGTCGGACTGAAACATCGTCGTGAGCTCCTCTCTCCTGTGTGCGGGTTATTTGTGTATTGCTCCAGTCACAGTATTGTGCCTTTTTGTTATTTAATGACATCCATTTTAACCATGCCTTGTTACCAATTCTTGTGGAGTAAAGCCTATAGGGCCAGGAGTCTTACCAAATAATATGGTACACATTAGTATTACATCCATTATGCCTACTTTCCAATTAATTGGAAAGTAGGCATAATTTTTTCTGCTTTGCTCTCATTCTGGTTAGAGTCTGAGTTAAATATCCAAATTAGGTTCTATTGAAAAAATTAATGCAATCATGAAACAACAGTTATTAATGGTTAGTCTTAATTTCATCTGAACTTAACCCACTTATTTCCTTTCCTAACTTCATTTCATCCTCAGTAGGATAATAAAATTGGCACCATTTATTTCTTTGTCACCATTAAAAATTACCGAATATTCAGTAGAACCAAAACGGTGAACCTGGCATTCTTTTTTCAGATCATTGATATAATATCATGCCTGATGGAATGTATAAATCGAAGAGGACTCCTGGATGTCAACAATGGCAGGTAAAAAATGAAAAAGTTCAGCTAATGCGAAAAATGGCTGAGTCTATGGTTCAGTATCTCAGTGTTATCTTACTGATAACACTGATGTCGATTCTGACTCCGTCAATGATAATATAAGCGAGAGTAATGAAGGGAATAAGAGTCTGCGAGAGTTAGCATCGATGTGTGACGTTTCCTCTTCGAAAATTCCAATTCCAGACTATTCCAGGATTGAAACCATCAAAAGAGGTAGTTATGTTTATCAGAACAAGGATGGCCCTTTTCGTGTTACAAAGAGACAAAATGCAAAAGGCGATGAGCGTCAGCTTTCTAAAGAATGGTTCTACAAACAGATGCAGAATTGTGAGAAAGTTTTGCGATCATGGATGGTATACTCGCCAGTCAGTGGGAAATTATACTGTTACTGCTGTAGATTGTTTACCTCTAGTGTTACAAGTATAACATCAAAGTTTGTGACTGGGTATCAAATATGGTGGAAGCTGAACCCAAAAGTACACAATCATGAAACTTCTGATGAACACCTACGTTGCCTCGAGAATTGGAAAACCATGGCAACCGGTTTAAGGGTGAACAAAACCATTGATGCAGAAATAATTGTTTCAATGAAAATCCAGAAGAAAAGGTGGAAGGATATATTGTACAGGTTGCTCGAGATTACACTGTTTCTGGCTAAACAGAACTTAGCATTTCGCGGACACAGGGAGGACGAATTCTCATCAAATAGAGGAAACTTCTTGAGATGGTTGAATTAATAGCTAAGTTTGATCCTCTGATAAAAGAGCACTGAATGAGACTGAAGTGCAGCTCAAGTGAACACAGGTCATCAGTTTCAGTGCGTAGCCACACGAACCATCAAGGTTCAGTGCGTAGCCACACGGACCATCAAGGTTCAGTGCGTAGCCACACGGACCATCAAGGTTCAGTGCGTAGCCACACGGACCATCAAGGTTCAGTGCGTAGCCACACGGACCATCAAGGTTCAGTGCGTAGCCACACGGACCATCAAGGTTCAGTGCGTAGCCACACGGACCATCAAGGTTCAGTGCGTAGCCACACGGACCATCAAGGTTCAGTGCGTAGCCACACGGACCATCAAGGTTCAGTGCGTAGCCACACGGACCATCAAGGTTCAGTGCGTAGCCACACGGACCATCAAGGTTCAGTGCGTAGCCACACGAACCATCAAGGTTCAGTGCGTAGCCACACGGACCATCAAGGTTCAGTGCGTAGCCACACGGACCATCAAGGTTCAGTGCGTAGCCACACGAACCATCAAGGTTCAGTGCGTAGCCACACGGACCATCAAGGTTCAGTGCGTAGCCACACGGACCATCAAGGTTCAGTGCGTAGCCACACGACCATCAAGGTTCCAGCCACACGGACCATCAAGATTCAGTGCGTAGCCACACGGACCATCAAGGTTCAGTGCGTAGCCACACGGACCATCAAGGTTCAGTGCGTAGCCACACGGATCATCAAGGTTCAGTGCCATCAAGGTTCAGTGCGTAGCCACACGGACCATCAAGGTTCAGTGCGTAGCCACACGGACCATCAAGGTTCAGTGCGTAGCCACACGTCAAGGTTCAGTGCGTAGCCACACGGGTTCAGTGCGTAGCCACACGGACCATCAAGGTTCAGTGCATAGCCACACGGACCATCAAGGTTCAGTGCATAGCCACACGGACCATCAAGGTTCAGTGCGTAGCCACACGGACCATCAAGGTTCAGTGCGTAGCCACACGGACCATCAAGGTTCAGTGCGTAGCCACACGGACCATCAAGGTTCAGTGCGTAGCCACACGGACCATCAAGGTTCAGTGCGTAGCCACACGGACCATCAAGGTTCAGTGCGTAGCCACACGGACCATCAAGGTTCAGTGCGTAGCCACACGGACCATCAAGGTTCAGTGCGTAGCCACACGGACCATCAAGGTTCAGTGCGTAGCCACACGGACCATCAAGGTTCAGTGCGTAGCCACACGGACCATCAAGGTTCAGTGCGTAGCCACACGGTCCATCAAGGTTCACGTAGCCACACGGACCATCAAGGTTCAGTGCGTAGCCACACGGACCATCAAGGTTCAGTGCGTAGCCACACGGAACAAGGTTCAGTGCGTAAGGACCATCAAGGTTCAGTGCGTAGCCACACGGACCAAGGTCAGTGCGTAGCCACACGGACCATCAAGGCTCAGTGCGTAGCCACACGGACCATCAAGGTTCAGTGCGTAGCCACACGGAGTGCGTAGCCAAACGGACCATCAAGGTTCAGTGCCTAGCCACACGGACCATCAAAGTTCAGTGCGTAGCCACACGGACCATCAAGGTTCAGTGCGTAGCCACACGGACCATCAAGGTTCAGTGCGTAGCCACACGGACCATCAAGGTTCAGTGCGTAGCCACACGGACCATCAAGGTTCAGTGCGTAGCCACACGGACCATCAAGGTTCAGTGCGTAGCCACACGGACCATCAAGGTTCAGTGCGTAGCCACACGAACCATCAAGAATTCTTGTTTACAGATCAATCATTTGTTCTAATTTTACACTGATTTCTAGTAAAAGTTAACTGCATAATCCATATTAGACATTAAGGGGTTGAGAATGTGCAGTATAAAACTGAAGTTATTGAGCTTAGCACCTAAGTTTATACAGGGAAAGTAAACAGTATATTTACAATTTGTAGAGCAGCTTCTGAGTACCATTTATGGCACGGTTTCTTAGTCTAGTTTATCCATGTTGGATATTTTGTTTAATTTCTACGTGCAGAATGGAGGACAAATCATGAATTCTGTAATGTTGGTAGAATACCGAGAATGTTAGGTAAAAGGACACATGTGCAACTAAGCAGACGTATTATTGCTTTGTTAAATTTATACAAATAACTGAAGGACACAGAGGTTATTTACAGTATATGTAACAAAATAATGTGAAAAGGCAATAGCAGGTCCATGGTATTGGTGGTGGTGTTAGTAGTACTAATAGTAACAGTAGTAATAGCAGGTGTAAGTCTTCGTTGCTATGTGATGGAGTCAAATGTTCTAAGGAGAACTCCTGCTAATATTTCAGAGATGATGAAGCTGACTTCATTCTATTTAATAGTGTTTCAAATGACGATTAAATCGAAAATAACTTGAGTCATCTTTAATAATAGGACGAGTTCCCTTTAAAAAATTAACATTACACAGTAACCAAGAGTTACCTCTACCTCTTCTACTACTACTATTACTACGACTGGTACTACTACTGGTACTACTACTACTTCTACTGCTACTAATACTACCAGCACCAATACCACTACCTCCACCACTACAACTACCACGACCAGCAACATGTGTCCTTTTACTAATCACAAAATCAATTTGGAATCTTTTACTTATTGAAATTCACGAGGCTGAACGTTTGCTCGTACATGAAAGTGTTGACAAATAAGTATGTGTAAATAAGAACCTTTAATAAACTTTGAGAGAAACGTGTTAGTCATTCTAAATGGCTTGTAGTTAGTTAAGTGTTCTGAAGTCAGAAAAGTGAATGTTGAATAATTAAGTACAACATCAGGTCTCAGTAACATTGTGCACTTTTGTTATGAGTATGTAAACAAGGCGATGCAGAGTGCAGTTGACAAGAATTTTTACAGAACAAACTTTTCACGTTACAACGGATCTATCAGTCTTTGTACTCCTTGATGTGTGAAAATTTGTTCTATACTTACACTCATTTAGCAAAATATCATACAATGAAAGGAAAAACTGGATTTAAACTCCATCATTTGAGGGGGACGTTGAGAGCTGTGAACCCCAAACACAGCATTTCCTCAGAGAGGAACTTAACTTGACAAATGCGGCAACCCCATGAAGCACTACCCATATATGATATTAGAACACAAGTGTTCTAATATCATATATACAAATGGATGTAATTACAGGGGAGGACACACAGAAATCTGCGCCCAGTAAATACATCCGCCCGGGAAGACTAGAAACATAGTCCAGCCAGAAGAGAAGAACTCCTCTACCTACACCACCATGAGGAGGCCACTTATTGTTTATTTTAATCGTCTACTTAAATGTCATAGATTTTTGTGTTCTAATTTGAGTTTCCGTGTATTTTCTTTCATGTTAAAGTGTGACGTCTGTGTATTTCTGTGTGTATCTTCCTTATCCATTAATTTCTGGTATTACTGTGTTAAACATTGTGATCTTCCCATCATCGGTGTTATTATGTATAAGCATTAATATTTATATCTCTGTTACTGTTATGCATAACAGGGTTATCGTTGTATCCTTAATATTACTATATATAAAATAGTGATATTTGATACACAAATAACCCGCACATAGAAGAGAGGAGCTTACGACGACGTTTCGGTCCGACTTGGACCATTTACAAAGTCACACTAACGAGAAGTAGAGCAGGACGGGTATATATAGGCAGGAAGAGGTAGTGGTAGTAGTAACAGTAGTAGTAGTAGTAACAGTAGTAGTAGTAGTAGTAGTGGTAGTAGTAGTAGTGGTAGTAGTAACAGTAGTAGTAGTAGTGGTGGTGGTAGTAGTAACAGTAGTAGTGGTAGTAGTAACAGTAGTAGTAGTAGTAGTAGTAGCAGTAACAGTAGTAGTAGTAGTACTAGTAGAAGTAGTAGCAGTAACAGTAGTAGTAGTAGTGGTGGTAGTAGTAGTAGTGGCAGAGATGGAAGGAAGTAGAAATGGGGAAGTAAGGACGAGGAGCCAGTCAAATACAAAGAAAGGGGAGCACTGCAAGGGAGCTAGGTGCCCACAAGGGAGCTAGGTGCCCACAAGGGAGCTAGGTGCCCACAGAGGGAGAGCAAGAACACAGAGGTGGGGGGAGGGGAAAATAATGAAATAAAATAAAGAAGGAACAGAAACACAAGACAGAAGAAAGACAACCCAAAAGAGAAAAAAAGGAAAGAGGAAAGGAGAAGAGGGAGAAGAAGAAAAAAGGAGGAATCAGGTTAAGTCACGGGTGTTTTGAAGTCTGAAGTTTCTACTGGAAGGAACTGAGGATCACAGATGCGGAGGGCATGGAGAGGGAGGGAGATAGGAACACGTTTCTTGACAGGGGGGCATGATGAGAAGGGTGGTGAATGTGCATGCCGCTGTGCATGGGTTTGCGGTGGGCGGAGGGGGAAAAGCCTGTATCTGAGCGGTGGACGTGGACATCAAGGAAAGGAAGCAGGGAATTGGATTCCCATTCAGCTTTAAACTTAATGGAAGGGAGGGAGCACAAAAATAGTGTTAGGCTTGCCAACACTAACAATGATCATTTCTGTCACGTCAGAGATCACAGCCATCCTATAGACTGATCTTCTCCTAAAACTGTCTTCCCTACTTCCAACTTTAACAGTCGCCGTCTTGTTGAATCCTCCCTAATACACAACTTTCCTTGTATGAATCTTAGTCCTGGCTTCGTCTCTGTAGATGCCTTCCTCTCCCACTACATTGTAAAATGCTCCAAACTTTAGAACACCCGTGACTTAACCTTATTCCTCCTTTTCTCTTCTTCTCCCTCTGCCCTTTTCCTCTTTCCTTTTTTTCTCTTCTGGGTTGTCTTTCTTTCTTCTGTCTTGTGTTTCTTTTCCTTCTTTATTTTATTTCATTATTTTCCCCTCCCCCCACCTCTGTGTTCTTGCTCTCCCTCTGTGGGCACCTAGCTCCCTTGTGGGCACCTAGCTCCCTTGTGGGCACCTAGCTCCCTTGTGGGCACCTAGCTCCCTTGTGGGCACCTAGCTCCCTTGCAGTGCTCCCCTTTCTTTGTATTTGACTGGCTCCTCGTCCTTACTTCCCCATTTCTACTTCTTTCCATCTCCGCCACTACTACCACCACTACCTCTTCCTGCCTATATATAGCCGTCATGCTCCACTTCTCGTTAGTGTGACTTTGTAAATGGTCCAAGTCGGACCGAAACGTCGTCGTAAGCTCCTCTCTTCTATGTGCGGGTTATTTGTGCATCGTTCCAGTCACGGTATTGTGCCTTTTTCTGTTATTCAGTGATATTTGCTTTTTTAATTTTACTAGGTATAATATAGTGATCTTTGCAGCTCTGGTGTTACTATTTATAAGAGTAACGTTTACGTTTCTAGTATTACTGGATATAACCCAGTGATCTTTGTATCTCTGATAGCACTAGCAAAGATTTTCTTATTTACCTGGAGTTTACCTGGAGAGAGTTCCGGGGGTCAACGCCCCCGCGGCCCGGTCTATGTAAATGCATCTCTTCGTCCATTTCTTTATTCAACAGTTTCTCCTATAATAATTTTACAGATTATAAATACAGGATTTTGTAGTCAGAAATTCAAATTGTTGAATCCATTTTTCACTAGCGACTTTAACAATTTTGATACTTCAGTTACCGAGGAAGCACCTTAGTCTAAACCACTTTTCAATTTTGGGACTTTGTACCATCTTACATTTGCCTGCACATGTACCCTCCTGTGCGTCTCCCCTTCGCTTCACAAAGGCTTGCCTCGTCTCTCTCAGTATCTTCACCTCTAGCTTCCTACATTATTCCCTCTTCAGGATCTTATGTCCAGGAATTCATCCGTCTGTCTACTGGATGTCTTGCCTTCCCCACTTTACGGAGGTCCCAGGCGAAATTGCTGGATTGGAATTGTCTTTTCTAACTACGGTCGAGACTTTCCTGATGGAGAATTACAGGAGGATATACGGAAAGGTCTGTCTTGAAATTACACCCACCAAGAAAGCCGTGAATGTAAATCAAGATCCCCAGATATCATTATTCAATGGAAATTTTAGTCCTGCTTACGGCATACTATGTATCCTTATTAATATATATTTTTTCAGTTATGTAGCAGAAAAAGTGTGTTTTTACGTTGTACTGAAAGTGACTTTCCGAGTCTTAATCTAATTGTCAATCTCCATCAAAAAACTGTAATAAATATTACTTCTTTTGTTACACGTCACTTTTGTTACACGTCTTTTGTGACTGCAAATCACGCACAGAACCATAAATGTGCGCACGCGCGCGCCCATACACACACATTAAAAAAAAAAAATTCGGTGATCACCTGAAAGTCGCTGGAGGTCGCTGCTGCAACCTGGCCAGGACGACTCTGTTGTTAATATCTCCGACACTATGTTGTGATGAACCGTGATGAATTAGGCCACAATATATTTCAGTACGCCATGAAACTTGCGGGACAAGAGGTTTTAGAGAGATAAAGAGAATATTTTGAGGAAATGTCTGATGAAGATGATTAATTACTCGCGGAATATCATTCTCGGGAAAAGTAATGATGAGATCAATGGTGAGTGTTGCACCGCAAGATAACTTGAAGGAAGTGAATATGAAGGCAAGGAGTGAAAGTGAATATGAAGGTAAGGAGTGAAAGGAGCGAGAGTGAAGGGATTGCGTCTAAAAGAAGTGGGTCTGATTAAATTTAGTATGAAAGCAATGTGTATGAATAAGTAAAAACACAAAGAGAAAGTTGAAAGTGAATTTGAAGAATGCGAATATAAAAGGAGTGAGAATGAAACAAGGAAAATATAAAGAATTAAGTGTACAAAGGACGGAAATTTACAGGAAGTATGAAAAAAATAAATGACCTAGTAAGTAGGGTAAAATGGAATGCCTCTATGTGAAACGGGAACGTCATGTACCGTTGGCCTTACCGTAGAGTCTGCCTGCTCGTTGCCCTGAGCATCAACATGACTTGGGACCTAGCAGAAGATATCTTTGTTTTTGCTAGAAATGCGGAGAACTAGGGAATGAGAATTAATTTTTTTGATAACTGCAAAGCACTAAAGGTAGGTCTATACGCATTACGTATAATCGCTGTGAAAACTGCATACAACTCAGCTGTGAAAACGCTATCCGAGTCTAATAAATGACCTCGCACAACACTGTCCTGGTACACTACCACAAACCCGACACCGTCATGGGATTTATAACTATCAGTGTAAACTGTAATGGCCTGAAAATGAGACAGGAAGTGGTCGAGAAAAAGGAATAAGAACTTAAGGCATTTGAGCTTTTGCACACGGCAGTGGGGAAGAACAGATTCGAGCTGTCGGAACCTCCCAAGAGAAAAGAGAAAAGTTAGATGATAGATGAACATATAAAACGAGCAACTGAAGAACAGTCAAGAGTGAATGTAGACGAAGAAAAAAGAGACGGAGTAAACAGGTGCGACGAACAAATAATGGACCTCTACTAACGTCCACTACTATCCTGTATGTAGAAGGATCGTGAGGGTCATGAGAGGAAACAAAACTAATGGAGGCAATGGGCATAAAGCCGATCGTTCAAAGATGGAACATTCGCCTCTGCATATAGGCTCTCAACAGGGAAAGAACGAAAAGCAAGTTTAAAAAGAGTTGTGGAAGAAATCATAGAAAATATTTGGTTGCCATTATCTTGTATCGATAAAAATTTTTTTTTTTTTATATTTTATTTATAACCAATACAGTATACATAAATATAAAAATAAAAGGAAACAGTATGAATCTCAATCCTGAAGGTTCGGCCATTGACATAAGAAAACCAAACACATAATAAACTAACACAAATGGATTGCACCTATATACTTGCAAGATATATCTGTATAACATACAATAATAACTTACGGCAATAACATAGCTACAAATAAACACCGTAACAGGGTCATGAACTGACATAAAAACATTCAATGACTCAAAACCTAACTTCCATATAAATTTTACATTTAACATGACATATGACAAAGACTCATACAATTGAAAATAATATATACAAGAAAATGTAACAGTTACTTCCAGCCTTCTCATTAATCAATAAAGCAAAACCTAACATCATAATCCTACTAGAACATCTACATACTTATCCCTAACATTACAGCTTTACATTACCAAAATACAAATAAACATACAAAGAAAACAGCTTAGATCTCAAAACCGACTCATTACATTTACAATTAAACCCGTTACTTCATATGGTAAAGAACGATACCGTTGTATAATGCTATACAAAGTGCATTGAAATGACAATTGAAACAAAGTAACGAAAGGGAACATACAACAAGCATGTGTTGAATACATATAAACCTACACATCACATACACCACAGTACTATCTTTGTATAACACCTTTGAGGACAAAAGGAGAATCCAGACATACTTAGATCATGCCTTGTGTCACCTCAAACCATCAAACACACAAATACTGTGAGATGTACCCTCTCACACATTATACACACAATCATGTAGTGTAACAACACTACTTACATATTATATTCAATACCTTCTGAAAAACAATGTGAATAACATCTTACACAACTACCCAGACCAAACTCACATCACAAAAGAAGCTTATTTATTATATTACCAAACATACCACACACGCTAACATCTATACACATTTCCATACTCAAGATAACTAGCCCGCCGCAACCCCTTACTTTACACTTAAATCTCTTAAATCCTTCAACCTGAATCTACGATAACCTTCAGTAAATGCTGTCTCCCATCTTCCCCCATAAAGATCCCTATTGCGGCACTTTGTTCTATACATCGTGGCCCCTAACACTCTTATCCTTTCCTCGACTCCCACCTCCCTCATTGCCCAAGATATATAAATAAAATCAGTGACCACATACGCAACCGCATTCACCACCTGCTGACTCCCCCCACCTATATCTAAACTTAACACCCGCAACACCTGTAACCCTTCCCCACCCACTAACCTAACTACCCTACTTAGCCAGACCCTCACATCTTCTAAACAAGTACAAAAGTACACAGCGTGAAATATAGTTTCCGGACATCCACACGCTTTGCACTCCCCACCCTCCCTTAATCTCCTATTAAATAACACAACCCCAGACGGCAAGATCCCATGTAAAAACCTAAACATAACCTCCCTGACACTTGGTTTTACACGTAGTTGTTGAAGACATTTCCATACAGAACCCCATGCATACATAGGGTATGCCCCCTCAACTGCCGCCACCACAGACCCACCCCCCACCCTCTCAAGAACCTTCAATTTAAGCTGTTTCGGATCCCTTACCTTCAGTAAAACTCGCAACATAGCCTCCCCAAACATTAAATCCCTACCCCTCCGCCACCGTTGCATATCCATGCGCAGTCTTTCAAGGCCCCCCCCCTCACCCCCTCCCTCACAAACCCCCTTTTCAGAAACACACTCAACATATGCTTCTCAAGAGGTATAAGCCCCAGCCCCCCCTGGCTAACGGGAAGCGACACCACCCCTCTACTTAGCCAGTCACAACCCGATCCCCATATAAATGTGAATACCCGCAGTTGCAACCGTTGCACCTCACACCGTCGTAACGGATATATTGCCACCACGTGCCATAACTTGCTATACAACAGGACATTCGTGACTATAACCCTTTGATGCAACGATAATTGCTCTGCCCTCAAGCCTCCTAATCTTTTCAAAACTCCATCCACGGTGCGCCTCGAATTTGCCTCTTGTGCATCCCTATCATTCCGCATGTACACTATCCCACATATCAACAGCTGATCTACCACACGCCACCCACCCTCAACAGTCTCACCATTATGTACGCTGTCCCCTAGATCCAAATACTTGGACTTTATTACATTAATTTTCATCCCCGTAGCCTCACCAAAAACGTCTATCACCCTTCCTACCTTATGTAAATCCCTCACATCCCTCACCAAGACAGTCGTATCATCCACGTAACCCACTATACCCGCTTCCCCTTCACGTGCAACACCAACCCTCGCTCTCGCTATACTCCACCTAACTGCCCTATAAAAGGGTTCCTGAAGACATGCAAACAAAATTTGCGACAGAGGGCATCCCTGTCGCAAACCCCTTCCCATCTGAATGCTATCACCTAGTCGTCCATTAACCTGTATTCTCATAACTGCACCCAGATACAAAGTTTTTGCCCAAGAAACAATTTCCCTCCCGAAACCCAACCAACGCATAAAACTCCATAATGCATCCCTTTCTACGCTATCATAAGCAGCTCTCCAATCCAGAGCCAAAACACCCCCTCCCCCCTCCCCCCTATGCTCTATAAAACTCCTAATAGCTCCATGCCCTTCATACATTGATCTACCCGGTATGCCATATTGTCCTCTATCAATTACTTTACCTAAAACCTGTTTGATTCTGTTCCCTAATACCCTTGCAAATAACTTATAATCACCGCACATAAGCGATATTGCACGGTAATCTTCTACCGTGGTCTGTCCACCCTTTGGCACTAATACAACAACAGCAGTCCTTTGCTGCTCACCCATTGCCCCATCTTCCTTCATTACATTGAACAATCTGACTAAAAATCTCCTCAATACTTCCCAGTTCTTAACATAAAAATCATTAGGCAACCCGTCTACACCCGGTGCCTTACCTAAACTTGCACCTGCTATAGCTCGCCAAATTTCCCCTTCCGTAATCTGTCCTTCCAAAGTTTTCCTATCTCTACCATCAAGCTCGCATTGCACATAACCACCCATTTCCCTTAAAGCATCATCTCGTATACCCACATGTTGTGCATATGACCTAAACCATGCATCAATATATCCACTCATACCTTCAGTCGACATCAATACCTGCCCTTCCCTATACCCTCCCATCCCCACATGAACTGTTAATCCCATCATCTCCGTGGCTGCCCTCCTCTTCTGCTGTCCCCTTAACGCACACGCCGAAGGCCGATCCCCGTAGAGAACCTCCTCCAACCCTCCAGCCACACGTGCACCATCAAATCGATCATTATGCAAACCCTTGATACGTTGCTTTAAATCCTCTATTTCCTCCACAGGGTATCTCGCACCATCACCCATATAACAATTGCGTAACTGTCCTTCTAAATACCCCTGAAGCCCATATAAAAGTTGATTACTTTCCCTCCCAAGCCGAACATAGTAATCCCGAATACGTTTCTTAGCCACCACATCCCACCACCTAACCAAGTCTCCATCCCCAGGAGCCCCTGCTAACAAACCCTCCCAAAAACACTCAAAAGATTTCCTATTCTCCTCCCCTTTTAACAATTTAACATTCAATTTCCAATAACTACAACCCCTCTTAGGTAAACCCTCCCACCCTGCGTCCACAAGAACTCCTCTATGATCAGAAAACACCACATATAAAATACGCACACTGTTAACTACGATGGTGCGTGACACGTACACTCTATCAAGTCGCGCCGCATATCCACAACGTACAAAAGTATGCTCAACCTCTCCCCCCCCCCACCACGTCCTGTAATCCCACCCCTGACATTAAATCTCCCAATACCCCTGAAAAGAACCCACTTCCCCGAGGTTCTACATCCTTACGCCGGATCACGCAATTCCAATCCCCACCTACAATAGCTACTTCAGGGAGTGACCTCAAATAATAAATTAACACCTCTTTCACAAAGGTTGCTTTTATACGCCCATCATTCTCGGCTGGACCATACACACACACAAAAGCCACCTTCACCCGTCCCCATAGCCCTTCCACCCTTATTATCCTCCCCTCCCCCCCTTCACTACGTCTCACAACAAACGGGCTAGTCTCCCTGATCATGATGGCAACGCCACCTTTCAACCGAATTGCATTCTCCATGTACACGTTATATCCTTCTATCCGCAATTCACTGCCACATTTATGATTGTGTTCCTGTATGAACACAACGTCCACATTATTACGCACCAATAAATCACGTAACCATGCACACTTTCGTACAGTTCGCAAACCATTAATGTTTATTGTGAGGCACTTAAAATCGACAATGATGGTTTTCCTTTCGACACTGAATGTTTTTCGCTAGATTTTTTGTTTCCAATTTTCCCTTCCCCTCCTTTTGAAGCACTCCTGATCATCCCCTGAGCTTTGGGTGCACATGACCCTTTCTGTGCCACATCCGCCCATGATTTCTTCCCTGATCTTTGGGCTGGCGTTAACACATCATCAGAATCTGAAAGTGTAACAGAGCGCTTTCGTGTTACACTTTCCACCTGCATTTCGTCGTCCACAGTGCAATCCTGGTGGATTTCCACCTCCACCGTTTGTTTCAGCAAGGCGTCAGTGGCGTCCACTACCAGCTGCACGTCGTGATCCACGTCCGCCGTCGCAGCCTGTCCCAAGTCTAGGGATGGTGCCGTAGCAGGACTCATGCTGTCCTCCGTAAATAATTCGTCTAACACAGAGACAATGGATGTCTCCACATCATTGGCCTGCTCTTCTCGCGAAGCCGTTTCCACCTCTGGGGCTGCCTCCAAAGGAGGCGACACTTCCGGGAGTGTAGCACACACCGTGTTCAGAGACCTCTCAACCTCTTCACTCCAAGACAATCTTGAGGGTTGCACAGGCGCTTCAGGCACATCTTGCCTTATACCTTCCTCCCCTAAATCCTTGCTCTGTTGTACAACCCTGGCACCTCGTCTCCTTTCACACTGCACCGCCAAATGATCGTATGCTCCACACAACCTACAAGTGCGGCGTTGCCCTGCATAAGTCACAAATACCTGAGTCCTGAAGTCTTGCAGGATCACATATGAAGGGATTGGATGTCGTAATGTCATTTTTACCGAAAAAGTTCCCTCAGGTAGTCCTTCATATGGGCCATCAGGCCACCTCCCTGCTGTAGCCATGTGTATGGTGCCGTAATTACCCAGGGCAGCACGTATATCAGTCGCATCAGCCTCAAAGGGTACGTTTCTGACTTTTACCCATGTATAATGGCGGGATACATCGTGTAGCTTCACAGACACAGCCTGGTTAACCACCAGATTAACCTCTTGATACTTGTCGACGACATTCTCGTAAACTTGAGCTGAGCAAAACTTTACAAAGATTCTTGTCACACCATTCATCGCTACACCGCACAAATCCTCGTTGGCGATACCATAGGTGTCTCTGATTATCGCTGGCAATAATATCGCCATTGATGGTCCAAGCACAGCCCCACGAGTTAATTCCAAACACACAGTGTTGACGCGGCGTCTGGCTGCCTGCGCCATGTTGAGAAAATGAAACTGCCACCGAACAGCTATAGAGGGCAGCAGTGTAGAACACGTCCTCTCTACTCAATGGCTGAGAGACGAAATTTATCGATAAAATTAGGGCTGAATGAAGTCGAAGGAGAGTTCGACGATCTGTTCCCCCATGAAAGATTAGCGAGAGTTTTAAGGAGGTTCAGTCGGCTATGGCAAGTTGTTTTCGGGGAGGTAATCTTAAGTTTCCAGGACAACCGGCAACCAAACAGAACACCGAGAAATCTGACTGTAACACGTTCGGGGATACTGGAATCTTACAGGTATAATGGAGTATCAGAGACAACACAACATCTAGTAATGTAATCTGGTGCGTTTAAACTCACGAGTACTGGCTCATTGGTCGCTAGCATTTTGGTGAGAGACTGCTGCTAGGTGGCAGTTAGCGCCTGCACCAGCTATAGCAAAGTCATAAAGTGATGAATAAATATTAGATGTTAGAACAGAGGCCAAATCATTAATAGCTAGTAGAAAAGAGTGGTGAGAGCCAAACGTTAAATACAGACAAAGACAGTGTACACGAGTTAGCTTTCCTCTCTGACGTATAAAAAAGTCAATTATAAGACACTTAAAAAAAATCTGACGAATGTAGGAAAAAAAATTCAGATGAATGTAGGAAAAAGCTGTGAAAGGAAGATTGATGAATTTGTAACCTGGATCTAAGAAGAATTAAGACTCTGACGGTCGTTCTCATGATGTTCACACGTCTTTTCTTAGTGATAAATAGTAGATTGTATTAACAGTGCAATTTATTAGGTAAACATAGTGAAGAGGATGATGACCCACAAACATAGTATGCTTCTAAAATTATAGAGAAAAGGGTGAGTGTGCCGTAAACCCTAGTGAAGAAGTTGTTGTATAATAAACATAGTTAAGAGAGTGATATCCAACAGAGTAACGAAGATGATGTCACAAATATATTGAAGAGGCAACATCACACTAAAACCTGACTTTTGATTCATTCTTTTCTGATATAACTTCATTGGATCCGTCCCTCATTATCTTTGATAGATTGTTATCACCTGTCTGCTGCAATGTTTGAATTGTGATATACAAGAAGTCACAGATACTCTTGTGATCTGAGGTCAATGGTTTTAACCAGTGCGAATTGTTTGTATCATAAAACTCTGTGTATGGTCAAAATGCGACGTATCTTACATTTTGCGAAGCAGCTGATTGTTCCACATGTATGTTCCGTATGTTAGTGTACTTTTCGTGTGTCTTACTCAGTTGTTCATGTGTGTTTTCTATACCCTTTTATGTGTTACGGTTCAGCTTTTGCATGTTACTGTGCTGTTGTTGCATATTACTAAACTGTTTTTGTATGTTGCTAAACTTTTTTTTAAGTGTCACTGTATATTTTTTTGCATCTTACTGTACCGTAATATGTGTTAATCTACCTTTCTTATGCATTTATTTGTTGTTGTTTTATGTTCCTGTAATGTTTATATATAATAAAGGTTCCAGGAACTCTAAACGTTCCAGCTACATCTTTCACATCAGTGTTTCCCAAGATCCCTTTGTCTCACTCACATCTTCACTTATTTATCAATACGATATTAGTTCAGATAATGGAGAGAGACAAATTAATTTAAAGTATTTAAAGAGGTGGAGTAGTAAGTCTAGAAATAAAGACACGTCTGCAAAGGTTTATTCTCGACCAGCCTAGTGTGATGACTCCATCGTTTTCTAAACTCGATCTCAATTCTATCATACACATTGACTGCACCTACTGCTTAATTTACTTGAAAAAATATTTTGCAATTCTTTCTGATACAATGTTTGAGTGTTGTGAACTGTATCAGAGACGAAGGTTGACACTCAAGATTCTCTTCACTAACGAAAAGATGCTAAAAAAATATTCAAAAATAATTATTGTAAAATTCTTCAGTAGCCTCGGCGGTTTTAAAAGTTTCCTGTCGTCACTGTAAGTTATAATGGGTTTATTAGCTGGAGTCACTTGGTTACAATAGTTATAATATTTACAATTAGACGCTAGTGAGAGATCTAAGAATGTGGAAACAAGTGAAATACAGTGGCTAAATAATGCTGAAGGGAAACCAGAAATAATAATTAAATAATTAAACAAATCTCTCTTTCTCTCTTAGCATCTTTTCAAATCTTCATTTATCTCAAAAAATGTCCTCGTCTCATCAGCTAGAAAATATAATATACCATCTCAGGAGAAACCAAAAAGCTACGTTTACTCTCACTCTGCCATCATCTCACTGGCTGCTCTTGACTACCTCAAATATACCTAAAGTGTTGTCATCTCGCCCTCCTGTCGTCTCTCTCACCCTGTTAACTACTCAATAATCCTGTTATCTTCATCACTGAATCGAATTGTATTTGCAGGGGTCATGAGTCAGCTCCTGGCCTTGCCTTCTAGAATGCTGGGGTTGGCATCACTGATTCTTGGCCACTTACACCATATCATATTTACTTTTGAAGCTGTGTTTCTTCCAAATCATTTCATTACTCAACCTGAGATTTAAAAAAAATGCTTTCTTACATCCCTATTAATTACATCCTATTAATTATCAGAAAAGTTTGCGAACACTGTCAGCCTCAGGTTTAGTTATCCCTGAGTTACTAGACCATGCCACGTGGAGGCCAGTGGTTCGTCTTTAGCCCCCCTCCCCTGCACTCTCTACCATATTGGTGTTTCCCTCAGGTCCTTCTCTCGGATTATCATTTGGATCATGTCTCCAGGTCCCCATCCGTGGGCCCCCGGGTGTCAACCCTTCCACACTCCCCACTTCCATTTTTTTGTGGTGCTTTCCCTAGTTCCATCTGTGTTCCCTCAAGTGAACTCCCTTCCTCACTTCCCCAGGTTCTGCATTTTGTTGCATCCCCAAAGTTAGCTGTTTCTGGCACCTTCCGGTGATCTTGCAAGGTTCAAACTTGGGCTTTTTTAACTGGTCTAGTCAGGTGTGGTCACAGTCAGAAGTGGTCGTCAGAAGATATAGGTGTGGTTATAGGTGTAGTGACAGGTGAGGTCATAGATAAGTGACGTCATAGTCTGGTGTTTTCATAGGTGTGATCATAGTTGAGGTGATAGTTATGTGAGGTCATAGTTAGGTGAAGTCATAGTCAGGTGTGGTCATAGGTGAGGTCATAGTTAGCTGAAGTCATAGTCAGGTGTGGTCATAGGTGAGGTCATAGTTAGGTGTGGTCATTGGTGAGGCCATAGTTACGTGTAGTCGTACTTAGGTATGGTCATAATTGAGGTAATAGTTATGTGTGGTCATAGTTGGGTATGGTCATAGTTATGTGTGGGCATAGTTGTTTATGGTCATAGTTATGTGTGGTCATAGTTGGGTGTGGTCATAGTTGGATATGGTCATAGTTATGTTTGGTCATAGTTGGGTGTAGTCATAGTTATGTGTGGTCATAGTTGGGTGTGGTCATAGTTGGGTATGGTCATAGTTGGGTATGGTCATAGTTGGGTATGGTCATAGTTGGGTATGGTCATAGTTGGGTATGGTCATAGTTGGGTATGGTCATAGATTCAAATTCAAATTCAAATTCAAACTTTATTCTCTATAAGTATTACAATGCTGAGTTTACAGAATTTGGTTATTGTGTGGTTTACATGTAGTAAAATAATAATTACAGAGTGTACCACTAGAACGCCTAGCATGGCTAGGCATTTCGGGCAGACTTATATTAAATCTTAGGTTTAAAATGGTACAAAATTATGAGATAAGTTGGTATTATGGCTAAGTGACTAAATACTAGTTGTGAGGTTAGCAATGTGAATGCTTTTGTTTTGGCACTATACGTAGTTTCAGTATTGGAGTATCACAGGCCAACTTATGACTAGTTAAGATTCATTATTTTGAGATTGAGATTGATATTTCTGTTTATGGTCAAATGGGTGAGTGAGTGTAAGTGTGAACCACCAGATGGGTATGGTCATAGATGGATGTGGTCATAGTTGGGTATGGTCATTATCTGTGGTCATAGTTGGCTATGGTCATAATTGGGTGTGGTCATAGTTGGATGTGGTCATAGTTGGGTGTGGTCATAGATGGGTATGGTCATAGATGGGTGTTGTCATAGATGGGTGTGGTCATAGATGGGTGTGGTCATAGATGGTTGTGGTCATAGATGGGTATGGTCATAGATGGGTGTGGTCATAGATGGGTGTGGTCATAAATGGGTGTGGTCATAGATGGGTGTGATCATGGTTGTGTCTTTTTCATTATTTACTTTCTTCGTACCATATATCTTTGGAACATAGTGCACCACAACATTCAGTATGAAATATGTGTTTACAGTGATACATCACAGTACATAACAGTATGGGAGACATTAACACACAGTCGTACTGGCCAGGTTCTGGCAGCCACCACCAAAATTCTTGTCAGTAGATCGAATCATCCAAGTTGACAGTTTTTATTTTCATCACCGAGAGTTGTTGTTTTGTATCTGTGATGGTGAATATTTTTATGCTAGTAGTGAAGAATTGAGAGAAGTGTATATGTGAAAATTGAGAGAATAATTTAATAATTCATTCTAATTAAACTATCCATTTATTAAGATGATTTATAAGAACTTCTTCTTCGTCTTAACCACAAGTCTGTCAAGTTAGTCACTTCTTCACATTTTTACATCTTTTTTCCAAAGAATTTACTGAAAATATTGTAACTCTTTCCATTTCCTTAAGAAAAGTTAAATTATATAATCAAGAATTTCCTTGACTCTCTTGTAATTCTTATACAGTTTTGCTTAATTTAAACAATTATGTGGGAGAGTGCAGATATGTTTATGAGAACATGTACACATGTACACGGGAGGTGACCTCCTTGCTGCCTGAGGTCACTCAGTGTGATAACAACCTCCTGAGTTTCAGGGTCGCTGCTGTATTCACAGATGTACCAGCTGACACTGCCGTAACCGTCTAGAGAAAGTTATTGACACTTCAGTGTTACTGAACTGCCTGTGAATTTGATTGAGTTATGCCTTAGTTTCGAGGGAAGTAAATACCAGTAACTTTTTGGACTAGACATTAGCTGACTCCTTGATGCAGTCCTCGCTAATTTGTTTATGTATCCTAACTTGGATGTGGTACGTGGACGATATTTAGTCATAGTGCCAATAGTCTTGAAGTGCATAATATCCTCAGTACAATCAACAATGAAACATACTATTGATTTCACAAAGAATAATCCTACTACCGTAGTTGGAACAAATTCACATCTAACCTGTCAGTAGAAGAGCCTGATGACGATATTTCAGTTTGTCACATTTGACTTGACAGTTTTCCAAGAAGGAGCGAAACGTCGTCACAAAAGTTACTGTCCTTAGAGTGGGCCACCTGTGAATATTATGTTCATTGTGAAGGAGAACAATGAACTTCCATTCTAGATGTAGTGCTGCTCAAAGATGATTAGTTGCATTTCTACTCCGCCATAACAATGGGACCAGGAGAGAAGTTTACATAGGCTTTTGCCTCAGATTCATAGAATGTCCAATCAATAATTCCTCGTGGCAGAGTGCACATACCTCATGCATTCAGCTCGCTTACGCAGTAATGCAAAAAAATTCCAACTTGCATCTTACGCTGGACTGAATTCGACCTCGTTGAAGCAAAATTTTTTAGATACATCGTTCTTGGGGCCAGCAAGTGGCAGCTAACGTGTCCAACCTACTTGATAATAAACTTGCTAAAGTAACCACTAACTCTTCAATATTTATTAAGAATTTAGTGCAGAAGCACATGAGCAAATCTAACTAGCGCAGAAAAATTCATAATTCTATACGAAGAAAAGGTAAGAGAAGAAATACCATGACCATAAAAACAATGTCTATCATTCACAGAAGCACTCAAAGGCGCCTTAAAAAATAGAATAAGGTCAAGTTAAATATTTATAAAATTAATCTATGGAAACGAGAAGCTGTAAAGTGAAAATAACCTTTCTTAAATTTAATCTCAAATGCATATAATAACCTGATAACATGTTTACACTATCATATATTAAATATGTAATATAGCTAGACCTAAACAATGCATATACAGAACATATATTACTTACCTTAAAATATTTTTGTTCTTCGCTTATAGTGAATGATGAATATATTTACTGAAGAAGTCTGAATAAATGAAGAATGAGTATAATTGAAAACCGCTGCATTAGAGAATTGTTGTAAAGCAAAGTGCTGTAAAGCGGGGCTCTCCAGTGGTCTTTATTACTGAAGCAAAGTGCTGTAAAGCGGGGCTCTCCAGTAGTCTTTATTACTGAAGCAAAGTGCTGTAAAGCGGGGTTCTCCAGTAGTCTTTATTACTGAAGCAAAGTGCTGTAAAGCGGGGCTCTCCAGTAGTCTTTATTACTGAAGCAAAGTGCTGTAAAGCGGGGCTCTCCAGTAGTCTTTATTACTGAAGCAAAGTGCTGTAAAGCGGGGCTCTCCAGTAGTCTTTATTACTGAAGCAAAGTGCTGTAAAGCAAAGTGGGTAGTCTTTATTACTGAAGCAAAGTGCAGTCTCCAGTAGTCTTTATTACTGAAGCAAAGTGCTGTAAAGCGGGGCTCTCCAGTAGTCTTTATTACTGAAGCAAAGTGCTGTAAAGCGGGGCTCTCCAGTAGTCTTTATTACTGAAGCAAAGTGCTGTAAAGCGGGGCTCTCCAGTAGTCTTTATTACTGAAGCAAAGTGCTGTAAAGTGGGGTTCTCCAGTAGTCTTTATTGCTAAAGCAAAGTGCTGTAAAGTGGGGTTCTCCAGTAGTCTTTATTACTGAAGCAAAGTGCTGTAAAGCGGGGCTCTCCAGTGGTCTTTATTACTGAAGCAAAGTGCTGTAAAGCAGGGCTCTCCAGTAGTCTTTATTACTGGAGCAAAGTGCTGTAAAGCGGGGCTCTCCAGTAGTCTTTATTACTGAAGCAAAGTGCTGTAAAGCGGGGCTCTCCAGTGGTCTTTATTACTGAAGCTAAGTGCTGTAAAGCGGGGCTCTCCAGTAGTCTTTATTACTGAAGCAAAGTGCTGTAAAGCAGGGCTCTCCAGTAGTCTTTATTACTGAAGCAAAGTGCTGTAAAGCGGGGCTCTCCAGTAGTCTTTATTACTGAAGCAAAGTGCTGTAAAGCAGGGCTCTCCATTAGTCTTTATTACTGAAGCAAAGTGCTGTAAAGCAGGGCTCTCCATTAGTCTTTATTACTGAAGCAAAGTGCTGTAAAGCAGGGCTCTCCATTAGTCTTTATTACTGAAGCAAAGTGCTGTAAAGCAGGGCTCTCCATTAGTCTTTATTACTGAAGCAAAGTGCTGTAAAGCGGGGTTCTCCAGTAGTCTTTATTACTGAAGCAAAGTACTGTAAAGCGGGGTTCTCCAGTAGTCTTTATTGCTAAAGCAAAGTGCTGTAAAGTGGGGTTCTCCAGTAGTCTTTATTACTAAAGCAAAGTGCTGTAAAGCGGGGTTCTCCAGTAGTCTTTATTATTTGTGTGTATACAATGTATTTTAAATTATGTTTGATCTGTCTGGCCCTGAGCTGCTGCCAGACTGGAGGGGATCGCCTTGTCCATTATAATGACCTTGTCTGGGAGTTTTCTCACCTGCTCTGACTGTCTACTCAGGGAGTAGACAGATCCACTTTATTATTTGTGTGTATACAATGTATTTTAAATTATGTTTGATCTGTCTGGCCCTGAGCTGCTGCCAGACTGGAGGGGATCGCCTTGTCCATTATAATGACCTTGTCTGGGAGTTTTCTCACCTGCTCTGACTGTCTACTCAGGGAGTAGACAGATCCACTATGACTGTCTCGTTTGTTATTCCTCCCATCCTCTGTGACTGACATTGCTTACTGTTCTCTCTATCTCTTCCCCCAACCCTCATCTTTTTCCTACCTTCTCTCTTCGCTGTCTCCACAACTAACACATTCTCCTCCGCTCCATTTTTGCCACCCTCCAACTCCAGTTCTTCTTCTTTGTCCATTCCCTACTATCTCATCCTCTTCCATTCCCCACTATCTCATCCTCTTCCATTCCCCACTATCTCATCCTCTTCCATTCCCCACTATCTCATCCTCTTCCATTCCCCACTATCTCATCCTCTTCCATTCCCCACTATCTCATCCTTTTCCATTCTCCACTATGTCATCCTCTTTTTCCACCTTTCCCCATCTTCCTCTTTTTCCCCACCTTCTCTCCTCCGCAACTTCTCCACTACCAGTAGCAACGACCTCCACCTTTACCACTAGCAAACACCACCACTTCCACCACCAATAACCACTACCGACACACGTTCATCATTTCACCCCCATAGCAACCAGGCACCAATCACTACAACAACCAGTTCCACAACCACAACAACCAGTACCACCCTGACGTCAGCAACCACCTTGTAATCTTTTGAAATGTTTCGATTCACGCCTATTCTGAACCCAGTTATCATTTATTTGCCTCCATTTTCGATGTCTTCTTTTTGATTCCCTCGAATCAGACCTTAACTCTTTACATAATGTAGTTTCGATATCTTAGAACTTTTTAAAATATGTCTCCCTACTGGACTTTCACGAGTTATTGACCACAGGCATAATATTTCTACCTAATATATAAGAGTAACAGACAAGAGATCTATGTGTCCACCTGAATGAATGTTGAATTTCCACAACTTGGACGAGTTAAACATCACTTGTGAGTTACACAGAAATTCAAATGGACATTTAATACATTTTAATGAGGTACAACTGGTGCTCGCTGAACCTGAGCTTAAGAACACTGCGACAGGCCTACTGGCCTATACTAGGCACGTTCTCTTTAAGCACAAACCTTGAAGTACCCAAAGAATACGCTTAGATAAGACAACTTACTCATGTACAAGACCCATTCAAATCCAACCCCTATCACTTGTGTATTTATTCAACCTATATGTGCAGCTACCCATGGTTTCAGCTTTAAGGACCCTACTAGGCAGACTGTTCCACTCATCAACTACGCAGTCTCCAAACCAGGGCTTCCTGTATCCTTTCTAAACCTAAACTTTTCTAATTTTAATCCGTTATTTCATCCATTATTTAGAGGGATATTCTCAGAACTTTATTTGTATCACCTATATTTATGCCCCTCTCACATTTAAACAATTCAATCTGTCCCTCAGCCTGGAAAAGAGTTCTGTTCCATAGTCTGAAACAATCTGAAGAACCTAGCGACTTACATACTGTCGGCAGGAGAGGTGCAGAGTGTTAGAAGAGAGAATGTAGTCACTGGGAGGTCACGTCCCTCTCAGATCCAAGGTGTTTTCTCTTCTGTACCAAGATGCCATTGTGTTGCAGTATCTGACAGAGTGCATATCATAAATGGTATACAATATCGACAGGTTGGTAAGACACATGGGCAATAGTTAAGTTGCTCCTCTCTCTTATGTGAGGGTTATTTGTGTATACACACACACATACAAACATACACACACACACGCGCATTCAAACATACACACACACACACACACACACGGGGCCAGGAGCTCGGACTCGACCCCCGCAACCTCAACTAGGTGAGTACAGGAGCTGGGACACGACCCCTGCAATCACAAATAGGTGAGTACACACACTAATTTTTTTTAGTAACTTAATACATGGAAACTAAATTAAATCTTAGGGTTTGAGGAGTGGCATGATCTGAAGAATGTTGTGAGAGGCATGAGCTCTAGCAGGTTGTGTCTAAACTCCGGAATTTTGTATGTGGTATGACCTCCAGAATGTTGTGAGTGGCATGACCTCTAGGAGATAGTGAGTGGCATGACCTCCAGAATGTTGTGAGTGGCATTGTCAGCATAGTTGCTGATCCCTGTGTTATATAGCATAGCATATTAGTATCATCCATGTGCTTTAGATAGGAGATCCCTTGTAGGCCTGTGACTTTGTGTGACGTCACGGGATGCGCATGTGTAGGCTCATACCTCTGCCACGCTCTCACTAGGCGGCAGACCATCCAGACTAGAACACGGCAAGGCTGGGCTCCACTCCACATTCATCATCACAGTCTGACAATATATATGTTACCATCCAACAAGTGTGTCTACCTTCAACCCTCGATATCTCCATTTAAGAACCCCTACGATAAAATGGTGGCAGCGGAGGGCCTGTAATTCTGACGATTACAGCGATTTCTGGAGATAAATTTCGACCAGCAAGACGGCCATTTCGTGTCACCAGTAGGCCTACCGAGGTTCACCCCAGCCAGCTACCTCAAGTCAGCTACTCGCCCAAGCTCCTACCAGCTTCTACATTATTCACTGGTCAGTCTCTTTGTATTAGTGTTTTCTGGTTATTTGCATCACTCCCGAGGGGTTGACCCGAGTTTGCAAAATAAGCCAGCTTCCAGTCTGTGGTGGGGGAGTCAGAACAACCGAGCCCAGTCGAGCCTAGTCTACTCCATCCAATTCCTTTGCCTGCCAAGCCAGCTTCCACCCCTGCTGTGCTCATCGTGTGAAGTTATCAAGCTATTCTGTGTGAAGGGTTAAGATAAGCCAGCTAGCAACTAACCCAGGTGTCTTACCCCAGTACTCAAGCAAGCCACGTGAGTAGTCTTCATCGCTTGTGATTCAAGCTCCAAGTCATCCTGAGTGCTCTTTTTTTCATCCTTGTGGTGTTGTGGTATTTTGTGGGTTGTTTTAAGCCAGTCGGCTTAGAAATATCTTCGCGGCAGTGTGGGTGTTCTCAGTGAGACTTACGACGTTCAACCCATAGGCCCAACACTCACGACCACGTGTGTCGCACCATTGCCGGTCTCAGCCCTGTTAACCCACAAACCCAACTTCACTCAGCCATTACCCACTCACCTAACTTCTTCAGTGTTTTGGTGCACTGCTAAGGGTTGTAGCACCATATTTTAAGGACCACATAGGGGGTCAAGAGCTAGAGTGTGTTTTGTGCCACTGTTAAAAAGCCTCCTGTGTGTGTCTATCGCCGATGTAAGCACAATTCTACGATCACCTGTGCAGAGGACAGCAGCAAGACCACATAAACAATCCTCAATTCATAGAGACATTTGCGAGTGTTGAGACAATTCTTTTGTGTTCCAGAGATTTTTCTCTTAGTGACATTCAGTGACTCTTGATCAGACTCAGTGTTTATTATATACTGATTGCAATATTCTTTTTTTCTCTTCTTAATTCAGTGTTAATTTTCGTGCTATTATCTTATGTCTGTTGTGTTGTGTGTCTTTTTATACACTTGAAGTAAGTACCTTAGTGTTTTTCCTTTGTTGTGTGTGCAACATATGAGCAGTATAGAACTTGTGTTCATACTTCAGAATCACCTTGTGTTCTCAGTATTCCAGTGAAGTATTTCAGTAAATTTTTCACCTCATATTCTGCATCACAACTCAGTCTTGTCTGTTATAATTTTTTTTTCTTTTTTCTTCCCAGCATTTGTGTATTTTTGTTTTGTTCCCTGTGTGTTGAACATTCTTGTGTTCATATTCTTTCATTTAGCCAGTGTCTAATTTGTCTTCTTTCCACAGACAATAGTGCCATTATTTTGTGCAAGCAAGAAATCATTTTTACAATTTTTTTTCATACATCAAGTTTCATTGCAAGAAAATTCTAGTACTGTGTTTATGTTGGTGTGTTGTGTTCTGCATCACTGTAAGTGTTCAAACTTTTTGTTATGTGTTTTAGCACCTATTATTTTTCATGTTTCATTGAACAAATTCACTCTTAGTGCAATTTTTAAGTTCTTCCTTTAGAGTAAATTGTTCTTTTGCTTGTTAAGTGTTGTTTAAGTTGCAGTTAAGAGTTAAAGTGTTCATTCTTTGATTCATTTCTTTTCTTGTGTGTGTTATAATTTTTATTATTGCACATTGACTCATTTTGCAATAATTCTTGTGCAAATATTGTGTTGCCACTAAAGTTTTCCTTGCAGAGATTCTAAGCAGTGTTTTTTTTTATTTGCAATTATTTGCAATATTGCTACAGTTTATTTCAGTGCAGTTTCTTATGCTCTGTTCTGTGCATAATATTTTATTCTGTCTGTGTCATTTTATTTTATTTCAGTGAATTGTGTGTCTGTTTTAATTTTTGCACAAGTTTATTGAGTCCATTTTATCATTTTGTTGTGTATTTCCTTGTTGCATTGAAAGTAAAGACAACTCACTGTGCCATTCATTCAATTTAAAGTAAAAGTTGAGCAAATCAGATTTGAGTAAGTATAAGTTCTCTTGATTTTCAAGTGTTGTTCATTCAGTTGCATATTTTTCTTGTGTGAGTTCTTTACTTACTGTGTGACCTGTCAATTTTTAATTACTTATGCAGAATAGTTAAGCAATTTTTTCCCCATTTAAGTCACTGTGTCGTGTGTTCCTCAGTTACCATTTTCTTTTGTTCTCTAAATTCTTGTTTTACATTTTGCAAACATGTCTCAAGTTTTCTCAAGCGATGCCTCAGCACATGCTGCTAGTACAACCATTAATTTGTCAGCCCAAAATTCGAGTAACTCCTTATCAAATAATAGACATACTCAGACTTCTAGCCTGCGTAATTTCAGTCGTGATCCGTATGATGCTATGCCATTGTTCAATGGTGACCCAGACAACCTTGAAGGTTGGTTTACCGCAGTTAGAGCCAGAGCTAATGCTTCAGTTGATGGTCTTCCATCTGAGAGTTGTTTAATAAGTATCGGAAAGGAGAGTCTAGCCCGTTCTCCAGCAGCCTCAAATGTATTTAAATTAATTCGTATGAAGGACTTCCAAGATCTAACTAGGTGGCAAGATTATGAACAGTTAATTCGGAATTATCTTGAACCGGTGCGAGAAACCGATCCGTTCGTTGTTCTCAAGGAATTAGTTTGCACAGCTCCGAGACCAGAAGAGTCATTATATGAGTTTGCTCTTCGTCTTAATAACCTAATGTCCTCATTTGTTAAAGCAGGTCAAAATTCAAAGTACCTTAAAGATAGTGATAAACCAGCCCTTGATGGGTTTGCCAAATTAGCTGCATTTGGAGTCATTAAACAACTAATGCCACCGACATCTAAGTATGTGTACAATTCAAGTCCGCTAGATGCTACTATGGGACCGCTTAAAGCTCTAATCCATGTACGAAATTTGTGTCCCGAGGGAACCTTCCCATATCGTAGGTCTATGCCAAACACCTTGTCCAATCCTGTACCTCCTCTAGTTTGTGCTACTACCAAACCTCCCAACCGCAATCACTCGCGCCCATCATCCAAAGCAAGTGTTAAGAGCCATCATTCCCGTAGCACCCGTAGTACGTGCAGTAACCACAGTCAAAGAATTTGCTACAATTGTGGTTTCCGTGGCCATATCGCTATTAATTGTTATGACAGTCACCCTAAGAAGCGTCGTACTGATGATGAGTACCAGTCAGATCTTCCCTACTGTACTTATCATAGAATTCATGGACATGACACATCTGAGTGCAATGCTCTCTACAATATGCAGTACTCTAGATCTTTCCGTGGCCGTTCCAACCGCAGAGCCAGGAGGGTTAACAGAGAAGATGTTAAGGTAGAAAATCGATTCTCTGTTCTCCAGGACGAGTGCACTTCAATGGTTAGTGAGGTTGAAGGTACCACTGATTCCCCTGCTAATCAAGGTAAGAATATTTTAACAGTAGTTGATTCTCAGGTAAGATATATGGACCGTGCTTTTCGTAACAGAGACAGAAAGGTCAGACAGAGAGTGTGCTTTCCTGGAGCTGGTGTTGGTGACTTAGTCAGCAGGTTGGATAATATTATGGCAGGTAATGGGAACAAGCCCATTATCTGTCTTAGTGCTGGGGGTAATGACATTGGGAAGGGCAGGAGATAGGAGCTGCTGGATAAGTACAGGTCAGCCATAGAAGTAGTTAGGTCTAAGGGAGGGATCCCAGTCATATGTAGCATCTTGCTTAGAAAAGGAGTGGGCAATGAATGGATGTCTAGGGCAATTGGTATAAATTGCTGGCTAGACAGGTACTGCAAGCAACTTGCAATCCCATTCATTGATAACTGGGACCTATTCTTTGGCAAACGTGATATGTATGCAAGGGATGGGGTTCATCTCTCTGGGGAAGGAGTGGTTGCATTAGCCAATTCGATTGAGAGGGTAATTGATGACTTGTCTAGGAATTTAAACTGATAGATTATAGAGGTATGGGTGTCTGTGGGAAACAATCAGGTTGCAGTAGTAGGGTTAAAAACAACAGTTATTACCGGGATACCTCAGGGATATGTTTAAAAGACAATATTCAAAATAAAGTTGCTAGTAATGGCAAATCAATTGATCAACAAACAAAGAGAGATAACAGAAGGCAACGAGTGACTAGCTCCCTTAAGGTTTGCTATACAAATAGTAGGAGTCTAAGAAATAAGATAGATGAGCTAGGATTACTTGCAAGTGTAGGTAATATAGATATTATTGGTATAACAGAGACCTGTTTCAACCAGAAAGATAGAGAAATGCCTTCTAATTGCAAACAAACCATACCCCCGGCCGGGGGTATGGTTTGTTTGCAATCGTGTCATTACGATTTCTTGAGTCTTGGTAATAGAGTTGTGGATGAGTGGAACAAACTTCCGAGTACAGTTATTGAGGCTAAAACGTCGTGTAGTTTTAAAAATAGGTTAGATAAATACATGAGTGAGTGCGGGTGGGTGTGAGTTGGACCTGACTAGCTTGTGCTGCTGGGTCTGGTGCCGTGCTCCTTCCTTTTAGTGGAGATGACCAGACTGGGTGGGTCATTGAGCTAATCCGGGGGGAGGACATGGACCTGCTCCTCATGGGTCAGTAAGCCTGCTGCAGTGCTCCTTCTTTCTTATGTTCTTATGACTCGTGGCGTTCTGTCCATTTCGCATGATTCAGTTATAAGCTGAGAGACTACTGCACAGTTAGTGCTAACATATAATCTGAGTCTTTTTCTATGCTTAACTCAGTTGAGAAGATGTCATCCTGGGGTTGTGCAACAGACAGGATAATAGGCAGTTTTTATAGAACATCATCACTGTCGCAAAAGAGTTGATCGTGCAAATGGATGGGTACATGATTTTTTTCGTCTATTCTTGGAGCTTCTCCCATATTTCATCTTAAAAATAAATGAGATACAGGCTCAATCTCTTGGATCCCATAGGACTACACCAGCCTTTACTGACCCGAGCATAGCACGGACCCTCCTTTCATCCTAGAAATGTTTTCAGGCGATCACTTGTTGCTTAAACTCGGTACCGGTGTTCTACTTGCCTCGCTTTGGTACATCTGATTCCTGTATGACCATGACTATGGATTCGGCTTCACCCACGATGCAACGACGAGTCACGGATGTGAAAACTCCCAAAAACAAACTGGCTCGAGGCAGCCATATGCAAACAGACAACAACAAATAAGCGACTCTACTGACATAGCAGACACATCCATCGCGTATATTATGAATAACACAACCTGGAAACCCCACTAATGGAAATATTCAGAGTAATGCACATGATTATTTTTTCATTGTAAACAACGAATCCCGCTCCATACCCGAATGGCTACAGAGAAACGCATGATCCACATCTGCGAATACACTTCCACTCTTTAAAATGTAAGATGAGCAACGTCAGTCAGTGAAACAGACAAAGCTTATAACATAAAGAATTTCCACACCTTTGGCAGGACCCACGTGAATGTCAACCGACACTCCAGCTTCAGTTATGTAGACTGAGAAACTGTTGCCATTCCTCACACGGTTGTACACAATACTTCATTGAACATATTTTGCACATGCAGAAACAATTAAAATTAAGCATCTCTCAATCACATGAGTCGAATCCTATGTCTGCCTTTCTCGTAGATAAGAAAATAACCGATTAAAATAACGGAACTGAATCTGAAATTGCTCCAATCCTGCTTTAACTCCAATGAGGCACATCCCTCACTTTCTCTTTGGAATCCAGTGTTTGGAAAAGAAAGAGGATTTCTCCTATCACCAGGCTGTTATTTAAATCTGCCAATAGGGAAAAAATACCTTGACTCTTATTCTCCAGAATCATACAACATCCAACGTCCAGTTGCACCCTATTATAATTTCACTACATTTTCTAATCCTTATGCATTTCTTAAAGACGATATTCCCACTTTTCACCATCTGTCAACTTCACCGCCTCAGAACCTACACAGTAATCTTCAGATGTCCCATTTCTACTTACGTCCGAGTCTCCAAGTCTTCCAAAACTTGTCACCTCAAGATCTAGCAACAATACCAACATTCCTTGACAAGCTACATGTTCTGAACAAATACCTGAAACTTTAACAACGTCTACTTCTGCAGAAAAAAATATTTGCTCCACAGAG
>NW_027199441.1:0-32136 GCF_038502225.1 Cherax quadricarinatus | reverse complement strand
TCTGAGGGGACACGGATGGACTCCTGGACACATGGACCTGGGAAAGGCGAGAGCACCTTGGGGAAGTGGGGAAGGGAAGGGGGGGGATATCTGAGGCGGACTCCTGGGAAAGAAGGAGATACTGGTTGCTAAGGCAGACCCTGGGAAAGTGGGGAAGGGAGAACATCTGAGGGGACACGGATGGACTCCTGGACACATGGACCTGGGAAAGGCGAGAGCACCTTGGGGAAGTGGGGAAGGGAAGGGGGGGGGAATATCTGAGGCGGACTCCTGGGAAAGAAGGAGATACTGGTTGCTAAGGCAGACCCTGGGAAAGTGGGGAAGGGAGAACATCTGAGGGGACACGGATGGACTCCTGGACACATGGACCTGGGAAAGGCGAGAGCACCTTGGGGAAGTGGGGAAGGGGGGGAAATATCTGGGACGGACTTCTGGGAAAGAAGGAGATACTGGTTGCTAAGGCAGACCCTGGGAAAGTGGGGAAGGGAGAACATCTGAGGGGACACGGATGGACTCCTGGACACATGGACCTGGGAAAGCTGTGAGGGGACACCTGGAGATACTGGGCTAAGGCAGAACCCTGGTAAGTGGGGAAGGGGGGAATATCTGAGGGAACACAGATGGACTCCTGGACACATGGACCTGGGAAAGGCGAGAACACCTTGTAGAAGTGGGAAAGGGGGAATATCTGAGGCGGACTCCTGGGAAAGAAGGAGATACTGGTTGCTTAGGCAGAAACCTTGGGGAAGTGGGAAAGGGGGAATATCTGAGGGGACACAGATGGACTCCTGGACACATGGACCTGGGAAAGGCGAGAACACCTTGGGGAAGTGGGAAAGGGGGAATATCTGAGGCGGACTCCTGGTAAAGAAGGAGATACTGGTTGCTAAGGCAGTCCCTGGAAAAGTGGGGAAGGGAGAACATCTGAGGGGACACGGATGGACTCCTGGACACATTGACCTGGGAAAGGCGAGAAACCTTGGGGAAGTGGGAAAGGGGGAATATCTGAGGCGGACTCCTGGTAAAGAAGGAGATACTGGTTGCTAAGGCATTCCCTGGAAAAGTGGGGAAGGGAGAACATCTGAGGGGGGAAATATCTGGGACGGACTTCTGGGAGGACACAGACCCTGGAAAAGAACATCTGAGGGGACACGGATGGACTCTGAGGGGAAGTGGGAAAGGGGGAATATCTGAGGGGACACAGATGGACTCCTGGACACATGGACCTGAGGAAAGCATCAAAACACAGTAAGTGGGTGGGTGGACCTTAAAGACGAACCACTGGCCTCCACGTGGCAAGGTCTGGTAACTCAGAGATAACTCTGATGCTGACAGTGGTCGCAAATAATAATGACTAATTAGATTTCTTATAAAAATGACATGTAATTATTTAACATTTATCATTTTGGGCAGCTTTAAAAAGGAAATGTTTTGGGCTCGACCCGGTTTATCAATTTATTAAAACATCCTTATACTGCCATCTAAAACATTTTAGGATATTTTTTTTTTTTTACATATGAACGATTATTAAATAATGGAATCCGTATTAGCTGAAATGTTTGGGACTTGATTTCCTTTACCTTGACTTCACTCTCGAGACTTGAATTAAAAAAAAAACAGCGAAAAGGCATGAAGAGAGTGTAATCTCGACCTGATAAGAGTGAGAATACCAGAGATCGTCCCCACAATCTAGCTACAGTAACTTTGAGGAAGGTGTCTCGCCCGATGAAGAGATCTTGATCCTCTTCCTTCTTTCGAATCTGTTTTCCTTCTATTCATCAACACATTTCACAATAATCTTCCCGATCAATAAACATTAACCACCAGCTATCGATGAAATATGAAGTTATCACATTATTATTATAATCAAGGGGGAAGCGCTAAACCCGGAGGATTATACAGCGCCTGGGGGGGGATGTGGAAGGCATTCAGGCTTAATTCGGGGAACTGGAGCACAGATCCAATTCCCTAAATCAAGAGCCCCTCACCAACATCAAGGAACCTTCCTTGAGGGGGAAGTTATCACAAAGCACCAATATATTTTTCTTATTTACCATGGCATTTAAATGAGGGTTAATGAACTGATCAACGGAGCTCAGAGAAACTCGTGGACAATGATAAACTTCTCTCAAAACAATATGTAACAGATTTAAGCCGACTGGGAAAAAAAAAATCCTTGAATTGACTATATGTTTAATATGTAACATGTACTTTGTTCTAAGCCAGAACATGTACTGAACACTTTACTCCCAAATCACAAAATGATTCTTGTTCACACTTGCTACGAAAAACATTGACGATGGTTGAAAAGTTAAGGTGAGGCACTGCTGGAGAGATATCGTGATGAATTGTGGATGAACCGAAATAAATGGTTGAAAGTTAGTTATAATGGTGATGAATAAAGTTCAAAGAGATTCTGAAGGAAGTAAGAGGCGAGAATATTGGAAAAGAATATGAACCAGGTGAGAATAAAGGAAGAATAAATGGAGTATGTATGAAGTGAGTATGAATGATTGAAGTATGAAGGAAGTGGGAATGAAGGCAATATGAAGGAAGTGGGAATGAAGGCAATATGAAGGAAGTGGGAATGAAGGCAATATGAAGGAAGTGGGAAGGAAGTGGGAATGAAGGCAATGAAGGAAGTGGGAATGAAGGCAATATGAAGGAAGTGGGGCATGAAGGAAGGAAGGCAATATGAAGGAAGTGGGAATGAAGAAGTGGGAATGAAGGCAATATGAAGGAAGTGGGAATGAAGGCAATATGAAGGAAGTGGGAATGAAGGCAATATGAAGGAAGTGGGAATGAAGGCAATATGAAGGAAGTGGGAATGAAGGCAATATGAAGGAAGTGGGAATGAAGGCAATATGAAGGAAGTGGGAATGAAGGCAATATGAAGGAAGTGGGAATGAAGGCAATATGAAGGAAGTGGGAATGAAGGCAATATGAAGGAAGTGGGAATGAAGGCAATATGAAGGAAGTGGGAATGAAGGCAATATGAAGGAAGTGGGAATGAAGGCAATATGAAGGAAGTGGGAATGAAGGCAATATGAAGGAAGTGGGAATGAAGGCAATATGAAGGAAGTGGGAATGAAGGCAATATGAAGGAAGTGGGAATGAAGGCAATATGAAGGAAGTGGGAATGAAGGCAATATGAAGGAAGTGGGAATGAAGGCAATATGAAGGAAGTGGGAATGAAGGCAATATGAAGGAAGTGGGAATGAAGGCAATATGAAGGAAGTGGGAATGAAGGCAATATGAAGGAAGTGGGAATGAAGGCAATATGAAGGAAGTGGGAATGAAGGCAATATGAAGGAAGTGGGAATGAAGGCAATATGAAGGAAGTGGGAATGAAGGCAATATGAAGGAAGTGGGAATGAAGGCAATATGAAGGAAGTGGGAATGAAGGCAATATGAAGGAAGTGGGAATGAAGGCAATATGAAGGAAGTGGGAATGAAGGCAATATGAAGGAAGTGGGAATGAAGGCAATATGAAGGAAGTGGGAATGAAGGCAATATGAAGGAAGTGGGAATGAAGGCAATATGAAGGAAGTGGGAATGAAGGCAATATGAAGGAAGGAGGCTTGCAGTAAGGGAATTTGGAGAAATTTAAATAAAATAAATCGAAATTGGTGAGAATGAACGAGGAGAATAAAAGAAAGTGAATATAAAGTAAATAAATAAAAAAAGAGTATAAAGAAAGAGTGAATGAGTCAGCAGGTTAACAGTAGGAAAGTTAGTATTGATTAATGGTATGTTAACAGTGATCAAGTGTTAACAGTGATCAAGTGTGTAGTTTCCTGGTAACGGAATAACAGTGATCAAGTGTGTAGTTTCCTGGTAACGGAATAACAGTGATCAACTGTGTAGTTTCCTGGTAACGGAATAACAGTGATCAACTGTGTAGTTTCCTGGTAACGGAATAACAGTGATCAAGTGTGTAGTTTCCTGGTAACGGAATAACAGTGATCAAGTGTGTAGTTTCCTGGTAACGGAATAACAGTGATCAAGTGTGTAGTTTCCTGGTAACGGAATAACAGTGATCAAGTGTTAACAGTGATCAAGTGTGTAGTTTCCTGGTAACGGAATAACAGAGATCCTGGTAACGGAATAACAGTGATCAAGTGTGTAGTTTCCTGGTAACGGAATAACAGTGATCAAGTGTGTAGTTTCCTGGTAACGGAATAACAGTGATCAACCTGGTAACGGAATAACAGTGATCAAGTGTGTAGTTTCCTGGTAACGGAATAACAGTGATCAAGTGTGTAGTTTCCTGGTAACGGAATAACAGTGATCAACTGTGTAGTTTCCTGGTAACGGAATAACAGTGATCAAGTGTATAGTTTCCTGGTAACGGAATAACAGTGATCAAGTGTGTAGTTTCCTGGTAACGGAATAACAGTGATCAAGTGTGTAGTTTCCTGGTAACGGAATAACAGTGATCAAGTGTGTAGTTTCCTGGTAACGGAATAACAGTGATCAAGTGTATAGTTTCCTGGTAACGGAATAACAGTGATCAAGTGTGTAGTTTCCTGGTAACGGAATAACAGTGATCAAGTGTGTAGTTTCCTGGTAACGGAATAACAGTGATCAAGTGTGTAGTTTCCTGGTAACGGAATAACAGTGATCAAGTGTATAGTTTCCTGGTAACGGAATAACAGTGATCAAGTGTATAGTTTCCTGGTAACGGAATAACAGTGATCAAGTGTATAGTTTCCTGGTAACGGAATAACAGTGATCAAGTGTGTAGTTTCCTGGTAACGGAATAACAGTGATCAAGTGTATAGTTTCCTGGTAACGGAATAACAGTGGAACGGAATAACAGTGATCAAGTGTGTAGTTTCCTGGTAACGGAATAACAGTGATCAAGTGTGTAGTTTCCTGGTAACGGAATAACAGTGATCAAGTGTGTAGTTTCCTGGTAACGGAATAACAGTGATCAAGTGTGTAGTTTCCTGGTAACGGAATAACAGTGATCAAGTGTATAGTTTCCTGGTAACGGAATAACAGTGATCAAGTGTATAGTTTCCTGGTAACGGAATAACAGTGATCAAGTGTATAGTTTCCTGGTAACGGAATAACATGAACAGTAAAGTGTGTATTAATTATAGTAGAATAAGTGTGTGTGTTGACTATGTTAAGTAAAGTGTTGATGGAGTGATACAAGTGACAAGATATAAGTGACATACAACAAGTTTAACTGAGGAAGGTAATAAGATATGTACATCAGTGTTTACCTGCAACATTAAAGTCAACAAAACTTGTATACCGAATATGTTACTCATTAAAGAGAACTTTGTTAATATAGTTTGACGAAGAGCATGTACACTTAAGTTAGTGTACATGTAACTGTTTACACTTGTGTACATATAATTGTACCTTTAAACATTTTCGTCGTTTACTTTCAAGAAACACGAGAGTCATATAATATTTTATCAGTTTGTTGCAGTTTTCATTGTTAGTACAGAGAAACAAATATAAAACATTCACCTGTGTACAAAAACAACATAAAAATATGCGTACACAGTTCTTCTATCGGAAAATCATTAAATTATGTAGATATACTTTGAAGTATAAGTAGACGTCTGGATTTCTCAATAGATGGCCACTCCATTGTGGTGTAGCTGGTTGAGACTTGTTCTTGTCTGGCTGGACTACAGTCGAACCTTCCAAGGCGAGTGTAATTATGAGGCGCAGATTTCTGTGTGTCCTCCCTTGTAATTACATCAGTCTGTATATCATGATATTAAAACATTTATGTTATAATATCATATATGGAATGTGCTCAGTGGGATGGTTACTCTTGAAAAGTTAAGTTCCTCTTTGAGGAGATGCTGTGTTTGGGGTTCACAACTGTCAACGTCACCATCTGGACGGGTTTCCCTGTCATATTTCATTGTCCTGGACGTGTTTCCTTCTCATATTTCCTTGTTCTGGACGGGTTTCACTCTCATATTTCATTGTTCTGGACGGGTTCCCCTGTCAAATTTCATTGTTCTGGACGCGTTTCCCTCTTATATCTCATTGTTGTGGACTGGTTTCCCTCTCATGTTTCATTGTTCTGGACGGGTTTCCTTTTCATATTTCAATGTTCTGGACATGTTTCCTTCTCATTTTTCATTGTTCTTGACGGGTTTCGCGGCCATATTTCATTGTTCTGGACGGGTTTCCTTCTCATATTTCATTGTTCTTGATGGGTTTCGTTCTCATATTTCATTGTTCTTTACGGGTTTTGTTCTCATATTTCATTGTTCTTTACGGGTTTCGTTCTCATTTTTCCTTGTTCTGTACGGGTTTCCTTCTCATATTTCATTGTTCTGGACGGGTTTTCCTGTCATATTTCATCGATCTGGACGGGTTTCCCTTTCATATATCATTGTTCTGGACGGGTTTCCCTGTCATATATCATGGTTCTGGAAAGTTTCCTTCTCATATTTCATTGTTCTTGACGGTTTCCCTGTCATATTTCATTGTTCAGGACGGTTTCCCTGTCATATTTCATTGTTCTGGACGGGTTTCCCTGTCATATTTCATTGTTCTGGACGGGTTTCCCTGTCTTTTTTCATTGTTCTGGACGGGTTTCCCTGTTACATTTCATTGTTATGGACAGGTTTCCCTCTCATACTTAATTGTTCTGGACGGGTTTCCTTCTCATATTTCATTGTTCTGGACGGGTTTCCCTGTCATATTTCATTGTTCTGGACGGGTTTCCTTGTCATATTTCATTCTTCTGGACGGGTTTCCCTGTCATATTTCATTCTTGTGGATGGGTTTCCCTCTCATACTTCATCGTTCTGGACTGGTTTCCTTCTCATATTTCATTGTTAGGGACGGGTTTCCCTCTCATATTTCATTGTTCTGGACGGGTTTACTTCTCATATTTCGTAGTTCTGGACGGGTTTCTTCGTCATATTTCTTTGTTCTTAACTGGTTTCATTCTCATATTTCATTGTTCTGGACGGGTTTCCTTCTCATATTTCATTGTTCTGGATGGGTTTCCCTGTCGTATTTCATTGTTCTGGACAGGTTTCCTTGTCATATATAATGGTTCTGGACGGGTCAGCCATCTTGAATTTCTAAAGAAAAACCTATCTTGAATTAGTTGCTGGCTTACGAAAATCTTGTCTTAGATCAAATAATTGCTACATTTTTACTCAAGGGTCCTTCACATTATTTCTACATGGTTACTCATAGGTCCCTCATATCTTCATATCGCATTTTTCTTAAACCATCGAGTGGGTCTGTTCAATATTGTCATATTCGATGACAATAATAATGTTATCTTAGTCAAGCTGTGGTCACCTTGTAGTTGTTGACAACTAGAAAAATTAACTATAATTAGAAACACAGACATATGAACACTGAACTTCGAGAGAAGAAAATCACTGACAAATATCTGATCTTATACTGATTCCATTAAATTATGTGTTTTAATATACTGACACACCGGGTCGAGCCCAAAGCATAACTTATGGAGTGTCGTATGTGAGAGAACATCCATCTGTTATCAGAAAATTGGTAAAATCTGCTTCCTTGATTTAGGTAAATTTAAAGCCACCCAAAATGTAAAATAATCACATGTCAGTTTAGAAGAATTCGAAATTGTCATTATTATTATTTGCGACCACTGTCAGCCTCAGAGTTATTTCTGAGTTACCAGACCTTGCAACGTTTTAGCCAGTGGTTAGTCTTTAATTAAGGTCCACCCACCCACTTACTGTGTTTTTGAAGTTTTCCCCAGGTCCATGTATCCAGGAGTCCATCTGTGTCCCCTCAGATATTCTCCCTTCCCCACTTCCCCAAGGTCTGCTTCAACAACCAGTATCCTCGTCTTTCCCAGGTCCATGTGTCCAGGAGTCCATCTGTGTCCCCTCAGATATTCTCCCTTCCCCACTTCTCCAAGGTCTGCCTCAACAGCCAGTATCCTTGTCTTTCCCAGGTCCATGTGTCCAGGAGTCCATCTGTGTCCCCTCAGATATTCTCCCTTCCCCACTTCCCCAAGGTCTGCCTCAACAACCAGTATCCTCGTCTTTTCCAGGTCCATGTGTCCAGGAGTCCATCTGTGTCCCCTCAGATATTCTCCCTTCCCCACTTCCCCAAGGTCTGCTTCAACAACCAGTATCCTCGTCTTTCCCAGGTCCATGTGTCCAGGAGTCCATCTGTCCGCCTTCAGATATTCTCCCTTTCCCACTTCCCCAAGGTCTGCTTCAACAACCAGTATCACAGTCTTTTCCCAGGTCCATGTGTCCAGGAGTCCATCTGTGTCCCCTCAGATATTCTCCTTTCCTCACTTCCCCAAGGTTTGCCTCAACAACCAGTATCCTCGTCTTTCCCAGGTCCATGTGTCCAGGAGTCCATCTGTCCGCCTTCAGATATTCTCCCTTTCCCACTTCCCCAGGGTATCCTTGCCTTTCCCAGGTCCATGCGTCCAGGAATCCATCCGTGGGCCCGCGGATGTCTCCCCTTCCTCACTTCCCTTAGGATATCTTCCAGTCTCAGCCTTCCCCAGGTTATGTATCCCGAAGTCAGCTCAGCCACCCTCCGTGATCTAGCTAGATGAGAACGAGGCCTTGTTTAGCTGGTCTACGGTAGAGACTGTCCAGGTGGGTGGAATTACAGGAGGGGACACACAGAAATCTGCGTCCTGTGATTACACCACCAAGACAGTCTAGACCGTAAGTCAGCCAGACGCAGCCAAGCTACCGTCCAGTTCGGCCACCAAGGCCTGGCCACTTAGTGAAAATTTGGGAGTTCTATTTATATTATACAGTTTATCTACATTAAAAATAAGTTTCTGTACTTAATCAGAAGTTTAAATGTGTTTGTGAATGTTTTATTGTGTGTTGATGAATGTTCGTGTGTTAATGTGTCTGTCCACCTCCACCACAACTGTAATAAGTATTGAACGTGTTAGTTTTATTGGGTTATATGTCTTATATGTTTGCGAGACGAGACACAATTGAAATAAGTCACCTTATCTGACTTTTTTGGGGTTATCCTGGTAATTTATACATATGTTACTATGTATGATAATTTGTGTAACTGTTTTTACGTGTACCTGTACCTAAACAAACTTACTTACACACACACACTTACTTTTACGCTCATTTGCGCATTTCCGCAAACACAGCTTCTTGATTCACCATCACATATACAAACACAGAACTATGCACGTGAGCGCGCACACACACACATGTAAAACACACTCATCGCCTCTTACACTAATATGCATGTAATCACATACATACACACACACACACGCACACACACACACACACACACACACACACACACACACACACGCACGCACGCACACGCACACACACAGGATACTGTGGGAGAAAGCACGATTAAGGGACATGCCGGAATACAGGAAGGTGTATCTCGACCGCGACAGAACACAAGACGAAAGGCGGAAACTGAGAGAGATGATACAAAGGCGAAAGGAGGAAAGAGAGGGGATGGAGAAGACAGACAGGAGATCCCAGACACAGGAAGAAGATCAAATACAACCTCCCTCACAGCTTCCTATAGAAGCCTCCCAACCAGGTCAACCCCAGTGCAGGCAAACACTCTAAATCAAAACACCCATGTCATATCCAATGCCCCCACCCACTACATTACAAACTCCACCCCCACAGCAACCACCCATAGTTCCTTATCAGGTCTCCCACTTCCCCAACCCCAATACACCTCCCAGACCACAGTCTTAGAAAAGAAGTTGAAGGTATGGTATACAAATGCAGATGGAATAACAAATAAGTATGAGGAGTGGCATGAAAGAATCAAGGAGACATCCCCAGACATAATAGCACTCACAGAAACAAAACTCACCAGAATAATAACAGATTCAATCTTTCCACCCGGATATCAAATCCTCAGGAAAGACAGAGGGAGGAGAGGGGGAGGAGGAGTTGCACTGCTCATTAAAAGCCAGTGGGGTTTTGAGAAAATGGAAGGAATGGATGGCACGGGTGAAAGGGACTACTTAGTAGGAACAATCCAGTCTGAGGGACATAAGGTGATAATTGCAGTAATGTACAACCCACCACAGAACTGCAGGAGACCAAGAGAAGAATACGATGAGAGCAACAGAGCCATGGTCGACACACTAGCCGAGGTGGCCAGGAGAGCACATGTGGGGGGAGCAAAGTTACTAGTTATGGGTGATTTCAATCACAAGGAGATTGACTGGGAAAACCTGGAGCCCCATGGGGGTTCCGAAACATGGAGAGCCAAGATGATGGATGTAGTACTGGAAAACCTCATGCATCAACATGTTAGAGACACTACCAGAGAGAGAGGAGAAGATGAACCAGCAAGACTGGACCTTGTATTCACCTTGAGTAGTTCAGACATCGAGGATATCTTGTATGAAAGGCCCCTGGGAGCTAGTGATCATGTGGTTCTGTGCTTCGACTACATAGTTGAGCTCCAAGTGGAGAGAGTAGCAGGAATAGGGTGGGAAAAACCAAACTACAAAAGGGGGAACTACTCAGGCATGAGGAACTTCCTTCAAAACATTCAGTGGGAGAGGGAACTGACAGGAAAACCAGTACAAGAAATGATGGACTATGTGGCAACAAAATGCAAGGAGGCAGAGGAGAGGTTTGTTCCCAAGGGAAACAGAAATAATGGGAAGAACAGAACGAGTCCTTGGTTCACCCAAAGGTGTAGGGAGGCAAAAACTAGGTGTACTAGAGAATGGAAAAGGTACAGAAGACAGAGAACTCAGGAAAATAAAGAGATTAGCCGAAGAGCCAGAAATGAATATGCACAGATAAGAAGGGAGGTTCAGCGACAATATGAAAATGACATAGCATCGAAAGTCAAGACTGATCCGAAGCTGTTGTACAGCCACATCAGGAGGAAAACAACAGTCAAGGACCAGGTAATCAGACTGAGGAAGGGTGATGGGGAATTCACAAGAAACGACCGAGAGGTATGTCAGGAGCTCAACACGAGATTTAAAGAAGTATTTACAGTGGAAACCAGTAGGACTCCAGGAAATCAGAACAGGGGGGTACACCAGCAAGTGCTGGATGAGGTACATATAACCAAGGAGGAAGTGAAGAAGCTGCTATGCGAACTTGACACCTCAAAGGCGGTGGGACCAGACAACATCTCTCCGTGGGTCCTTAAAGAGGGAGCAGAGATATTGTGTGTGCCATTAACAAAGATCTTCAACACATCATTTGAAACTGGGCAACTCCCTGAGGTATGGAAGATGGCAAATGTAGTCCCAATTTTTAAAAAGGGAGACAGACATGAGGCACTAAACTACAGACCTGTATCACTAACGTGTATAGTATGCAAGGTCATGGAGAAGATCATCAGGAGGAGAGTGGTGGAGCACCTGGAAAGAAACAAGTGTATAATTGACAACCAGCATGGTTTCAGGGAAGGAAAATCCTGTGTCACAAACCTACTAGAGTTTTATGACAAGGTGACAGAAGTAAGACAAGAGAGAGAGGGGTGGATCGACTGCATTTTTTTGGACTGCAAAAAGGCCTTCGACACAGTTCCTCACAAGAGGTTACTGAAAAAGCTAGAAGATCAGGCACACATAACAGGAAAGGCACTGCAATGGATCAGAGAATACCTGACAGGGAGGCAACAACGAGTCATGGTACGTGACGAGGTGTCAGAGTGGGCGCTTGTGACAAGCGGGGTTCCACAGGGGTCAGTCCTAGGACCTGTGCTGTTCTTGGTATATGTGAACGACATAACGGAAGGGATAGACTCAGAAGTGTCCTTGTTTGCAGATGATGTGAAGTTAATGAGAAGAATCAAATCGGATGAGGATCAGGCAGGACTACAAAGAGACCTGGACAGGCTACAAGCCTGGTCCAGAAACTGGCTCCTTGAGTTTAACCCTGCCAAATGCAAAGTCATGAAGATTGGGGAAGGGCAAAGAAGACCGCAGACACAATATAGTTTAGATGGCCAAAGACTGCAAACCTCACTCAAGGAAAAAGATCTGGGGGTGAGTATAACACCGAGCATATCTCCTGAGGCGCACATAAATCAGATAACTGCTGCAGCATACGGGCGCCTGGCAAACCTACGGATAGCGTTCCGATACCTCAATAAGGAGTCGTTCAAGACACTGTATACCATTTACGTCAGGCCCATACTGGAGTATGCAGCACCAGTTTGGAATCCACACCTAGTCAAGCACGTCAAGAAATTAGAGAAAGTGCAAAGGTTTGCAACAAGACTAGTCCCAGAGCTACGGGGATTGTCGTACGAAGAAAGGTTGAGGGAAATCGGCCTGACGACACTGGAGGCCAGGAGGGTCAGGGGAGACATGATAACGATATATAAAATACTGCGCAGAATAGACACGGTGGACAAAGACAGGATGTTCCAGAGATGGGACACATACACAAGAGGTCACAATTGGAAGTTGAAGACTCAGATGAATCAAAGGGATGTTAGGAAGTATTTCTTCAGTCATAGAGTAGTCAAGTCGTGGAATAGTCTAGAAAGTGAAGTAGTGGAGGCGGGAACCATACATAGTTTTAAGGCGAGGTATGATAAAGCTCATGGAGCAGGGAGAGAGAGGACCTAGTAGCAATCAGTGAAGAGGCGGGGCCAGGAGCTATGACTCGACCCCTGCAACCACAAACAAATAGGTGAGTACACACACACACACACACACATACACACACACACACACACACACACACACACACACACACACACACACACACACACACACACACACACACACACACACACACACACACACACACACACACACACTATGAATGTTATGGGATGAAAATAAAAACTATCAGCTGGGATATTCGATCCTTTGACAAAAATAATTAAGATGGTGGCTGGTGCACACTGGCCAGTACGACTCTGTCTAACATACTATGTTATGTTCTAATGTTTTGTGTTGTGTGAATGTTAGTTAAAATGTAAAATTAATACTGTGATGTAATGTACTGAAATGTTTAAATGTTAACATATAATTATTATACCTTGAATGGTGTGGCACACAATGTTATTTCTTCAATCCTAATGTTTATACTGTAAGTAATACTTAACGTTAATGTTTAGGTGATGTTTAAGACGTAACTGAACATTATTCTGTTCATAGTAATTAAAAGTAGGAAACTTCCATTTATGAATAACTGTTAACTCTCAGATAATGATAATGGTAGTAATATTAATGAAAGTAATAGTAGTAGTAGTAATGATAATGATAGTAATATTAACGATAATAGTAGTAATGATGATGGTAGTACTAGTAATAATGATAACAACAATGGAGTTAATTCTAGCATTAGCCCAAACTCTTCTTCTGTTCTTTCTATTGGAAAGTCAGTCATTAACACCAGAAGTCACAGAAACTAACCAAGTGTCACTAGTAACTGAATCCGTTCAACAACAGGACAGTTAACGTCCTTACCAGAGCACAATCTAAGGTAAAACCTATACATCCGTTGTTTTTTTTGTTTTTTTGGCTAAAGTAAAACCCATTGAGCTTTCTCACATAGATTTAGAGGGTCTTCAAAAGACGTGTCCTTCCACAGAGGAAACCCGGAAGTTAGCGTTAACAGACAACGTGATTCAAAGAAAGAAATTTTCTTATAAATTTGTATATAAAGAAAATCTTCTATTCAGTAATATAGTGTCGGCAGAAAATCGTAATGACGTGGGAAGAAATCTGTTAGTAACTCCTAAAAATTGTTGTGAGACTATTTTGAAGATTTCTCATGATCTGCCAGTCTCTGGCCATTTTTCACATAGGAAGACCTATAAGAAGATGAAGGACTTGTACTTCTGTCTTGGGATGTCTTCGGACATCTATAACTATTGTTTGTCGTGTCACTTATGTCAACTTTCTTTACAAAAGGGTAGAACTGAGAGTCCCTATGGTAAAAATGCCAATTTTCTCAGTCCCATTTGCTAGAGTTGCAGTGGATATAGTTGGTCCTGTCACTCCTCGTTCATCGGGAAGTCATAAATATATCTTGACTATGCGTCTACCTGAAATCCATTACGTCAATAGAAATTGCAGAAGCATTACTATCTTTTTTTTTCACCGGTAGGTATACCCAGGGAAATTCTTTCTGATCAAGAAACGCAATTTACCCCTGAATTAATGGATCAAGTTTATCAACTTGTGGGTGTTCAACCTCTTTTACACTACACCTTACCATCCAAATTGTAACGGAAGAGTGGAACGACAACATGCCATCCTAAAGTCAATATTAAAGAAACTTTGTATTCTTAAACCACTAGACTGACATAGACCTCTGCCATATGCTGTCTTTGCAATGCGTGAGATTCCAAGTGATTTCCTTGGATATTTCCCTTTCGAATTGCTGTATGGGAGACAATCTCGCGGACCTCTATTTATATTAAACGAACTGTGGTCCAAAGATATTAAACCTGAGAGAAAGATTAGAAGAAACCGCTTATTTTATTGTCAAGAACCTGAATATGTCCATGGAAACATACAAGACCTTTTATGAACAAAAGAGCTCTAAAAGGAAATTGTTAATTTCTTGGCGCGCACTGTATGAAGTAGTAAAGTTCTGTAATAAGGTAGATTATCTCTTGGATGTCAAGGGTAAGATAATGTATTATGTCAATATCTTTATTTAAACTCCTTTGATGAAGATACTACATCTTACAGCTTAGTTAACAGTCATGATTCTTGTGAATGTAAAGTTTTGTATTATAGATGACGAGTCTCGCACAGAATCGAAGGTGCTACTTGATATCTTAACTGTTGATTCTCCAACGAATAACTCAAATATCAACATCAAAAGTGAGTTATCTAGTAAACAAAAGTCTCAAGTAAATGCCTTAGTAAATACGTTTTCAGACGTATTCACAGAGATCTCAGGACTTACCACTATCGTTGTACACAAGATTGAATTGTTAACTCAGTAAGACTGAAAATCTATCCTGTCCCCGTTCACTTACGGAAAACATTTGATAATGAAGTTGACAGACTCCTAAAGTTAAATATCATAGAACCTTCTAAGTTAGCTTTCTGTTCACCAGTTGTCATGGTAAAGAAACCAGATAATTCTTATAGACTCTCATAAGATTTTCGTTATTTAAACACTATCACTAAATGGGACGCCAACCCCATGCCGGTAATCGATCATTACTTGTATAAATTTCATAATTCTTCTCTAAATTAGACATCTCACAAGCGTACCATCAAGTATTATTACACCCAAACTTACTCCTAGAGGACTAATGTAATATCGCTCAATGCCTTTCGGCTTGGTCACCCCGTGTGCCACGTACATCCGGCTTATGAGAATAGTTCTTTCTGACCTCAAGAATGTTTCAGTGTATTTCGATAATATTTACATCATGACTCATGTCTGGGAAGATCATCTTACTACACTGTCGCTTGTTTTAAAAGGACTAAGAGCTCATGGCCTTACAGTCAAACAACAGGACTGTTTTCTTAGCAATTTCAAGGTACAATATCTCGGGTTTATTATTTCTGATAATAGTTTATCACCCCTTCCTAACAACACGAAAGCAGTTGAAAGCTCCTTTCCAACTACAAAAAAGTTGCTAAGAAGTTTCCTTGGGTCAGTAAATTTCTATCGAATTTTTGTACCTAATTTAAGAAGTCTGACTTCCATTCTCACAGACTATTTAAAAATAAATGTAAAGGAACCTCTTTCTTGTTCTGAAGAGGCTGTGCAAAGCTTCGAACAAATTAAAAGTATATTTTCCAAGCCCCCAGTTCTAAAGTTACCAGATATTAATAAAGTCTTTTGTCTCGGGACTGTTCTACTACAGTATTATGATGAGATTCCCTTCCTTATATCTTTCACCAGTAAGAAGCTTCTGCCGAAGGAAGAAAGACACTCCACTGTGGAGAAGGAATGTAATATATTATTATGGGGTATAATTAGGATCAAATACTTCTTATACGGAAAACCTTTTGTGCTTGAAACAGATCACAAGCCACTGATGTACCTGGAAAACTTCAAAGGTTCAAATAGCCGACTCTTAAGATGGGCTCTGGCTATCCAGTTCTATAAGTTTAAAGTTGTATATATATCTGGCTCAGAAAACTGCTTCTCAGATTGGATGAGCCGAGGTTGTACATAGTACTTTTCCCTCTGTAACTTAACTTACTGCCTCCAACCATAAGTTTTGGAAAAGGGATACTGTGAAGGAAAAACCAGTAATAAGTTATGGTTATGGTTGTTCAGACACCCAGGAACCATTAGCGTGTTACTGCCCGCACTACCATCTAGCGGGCCTTGGCTAAACTTCAGTTCCTGGGGTCTGATTTGCTTTAGTTTCTACTCCTGGTAGTATTTACCTTACCTGGTGTTGGTTGAAGTTTGGAGAATCATTTCACCTCCACTCTTCTGATCAGGTAAGGTGATCTAACAGGAGTATTTCTGTCCATTGTTACTGATTTACCTGGTTACCAGTAAAGACATTGAAGTGGAATACCTCCCTTTGACTTTCTTCAGTGTTATACTTATCTAACTTATGTAACCTGTGTTAGTTTCTTTAATATCAGCTCTGTTGCTGGCCTAGTCAGCCAGGGTAGACACTAGTTAATTGGAGCAAGATCCCTGCCTACTGGACGTAGTGGGACATTGTGACTCCTCACCTCTGAAATTTGAATTGTGGTGCTACAACCAAGTAGTGACGGGAATTTCAGAACATCGGACGTGCACCGCCACCCAGGATAACCAACACCATTCTGAAACATCAGAAGACCATCCTGGACAAAAGATACTCCTGTCCCAACATCATACTGGAACCACAGCGGCCAATTCTTATTTTCATTTAATTTAAATTAAAATCCTTAGAAAATTATCTTCATTATTATTCTTCGGGTCATTCATTTAAGTGTTTTTCCATTCTTTTGTTCAGGGGGAAGGCGTTTCCCTGACACCTTGGTTACTATCTTTAAGCGACATAATCGTTTTCACTCTCTTTGTAAGCCATCACCCTGTTTACTGTCTTTACTGTTATTATAAGCTATCACCATGCGGCTCAGTAATATGTGAATATTTCACCATAAAACTTGTTTCCCGTCGGAGTCCTGAAGCCTCCCAGATCCACCTCACAACCACATCCATCTTCCTTTCGATTGTTTTTTACAATCTTCTGACATTAATTTGTTGTTAAGTATCTTGTAATTTAGTTTACTTATCCGTCAGACAGGAAAGATAACTCGTCGTGTGCACTTTACGCCTTCGATTGTATTTCATATACTCTTTTCACCTGTAGTTGACGTTACACCATCACTGGTGAATATAATACACCATTAGTTGTAGTCAACCTTACAGTTTATCTTTTGTGCATCTTACATCATCTTAGACTTTACACCATTTATGTCCGCTTGTTGTTAACTATCTTACCAGAAAACCTGCAGTTTAAATAGCTTATGCAAGGAACTAGTGACTTAGATCCTGCACCTGACTTAGTTCGCGTGAATCGTTCTTGTATATAGGTTTTCTGGTGACTAGTAACATCCAGTTTTCTTCTAACTGGGACGTAAGACCTGATCACTTTAAATTGACCACCTGGGTGCCAGCTAGTGAGGATGGCACCCAGGTGCCAAATAAGGCAAGCGAAAATTTGTGTATGCAGTAATTTCACAAAAATCATTCTGAACCAGCGTCACCAGCTGGCACCCAGAACTCAGCAGCTGAAGATAATGGCTTCGAGGATCTGCGGTCAGTCTTCAAAACGGCAGACTCAGGTTCGACTCCTGACGGAGACTTCTTTTTCATTTTTCTTCTTTTCGTTCGACTGAGACACATTATATATTTTATATTGACCTAATTTTTAAAAAATGACCTGAAAAAATTCAACATTATTCACAAATTATAATTATTTATTTTATTATCACACTGGCCGATTCCCACCAAGGCAGGGTGGCCCGAAAAAGAAAAACTTTCACCATCATTCACTCCATCACTGTCTTGCCAGAAGGGTGCTTTACACTACAGTTTTTAAACTGCAACATTAACACCCCTCCTTCAGAGTGCAGGCACTGTACTTCCCATCTCCAGGACTCAAGTCCGGCCTGCCGGTTTCCCTGAATCCCTTCATAAATGTTACTTTGCTCACACTCCAACAGCACGTCAAGTATTAAAAACCATTTGTCTCCATTCACTCCTATCAAACACGCTCACGCATGCCTGCTGGAAGTCCAAGCCCCTCGCACACAAAACCTCCTTTACCCACTCCCTCCAACCCTTCCTAGGCCGACCCCTACCCCACCTTCCTTCCACTACAGACTGATACACTCTTGAAGTCATTCTGTTTCGCTCCATTCTCTCTACATGTCCGAACCACCTCAACAACCCTTCCTCAGCCCTCTGGACAACAGTTTTGGTAATCCCGCACCTCCTCCTAACTTCCAAACTACGAATTCTCTGCATTATATTTACACCACACATTGCCCTCAGACATGACATCTCCACTGCCTCCAGCCTTCTCCTCGCTGCAACATTCATCACCCACGCTTCACACCCATATAAGAGAGTTGGTAAAACTATACTCTCATACATTCCCCTCTTTGCCTCCAAGGACAAAGTTCTTTGTCTCCACAGACTCCTAGGTGCACCACTCACTCTTTTTCCCTCATCAATTCTATGATTCACCTCATCTTTCATAGACCCATCCGCTGACACGTCCACTCCCAAACATCTGAATACGTTCACCTCCTCCATACTCTCTCCCTCCAATCTGATATTCAATCTTTCATCACCTAATCTTTTTGTTATCCTCATAACCTTACTCTTTCCTGTATTCACCTTTAATTTTCTTCTTTTGCACACCCTACCAAATTCATCCACCAATCTCTGCAGCTTCTCTTCAGAATCTCCCAAGAGCACAGTGTCATCAGCAAAGAGCAGCTGTGACAACTCCCACTTTGTGTGTGATTCTTTATCTTTTAACTCCACGCCTCTTGCCAAGACCCTCGCATTTACTTATCTTACAACCCCATCTATAAATATATTAAACAACCACGGTGACATCACACATCCTTGTCTAAGGCCTACTTTTACTGGGAAATAATTTCCCTCTTTCCTACATACTCTAACTTGAGCCTCACTATCCTCGTAAAAACTCTTCACTGCTTTCAGTAACCTACCTCCTACACCATACACCTGCAACATCTGCCACATTGCCCCCCTATCCACCCTGTCATACGCCTTTTCCAAATCCATAAATGCCACAAAGACCTCTTTAGCCTTATCTAAATACTGATCACTTATATGTTTCACTGTAAACTTGGAAGCATTTAGGCTTATTTAGAGAAACAGAAGGATAACTCCAACTCCTTGGATTAAGAGACCTTCACCATTATGAGGATGTTTTCCTTATAGTTATTGTATGAAATAATGTTTATTTTGTAACATAGATATGAACTTTATTGTCGTTGTTTGAATTATATGAACTTTTTTTATTATTGTGTGTGACTACACAGTGATTTATGTGGTGTGTGTTTGACTGTATGGTATCTACACACACATGAACTGTGTGGACTATGTGGTGTGTGTTTGACTGGATGGTATCTACACACACATGAACTGTGTGGACTATGTGGTGTGTGTTTGACTGTATGGTATCTACACACACATGAACTGTGTGGACTATGTGGTGTGTGTTTGACTGTATGGTATCTACACACACATGAACTGTGTGGACTATGTGGTGTGTGTTTGACTGGATGGTATCTACACACACATGATCTGTGTGGACTATGTGGTGTGTGTTTGACTGTATGGTATCTACACACACATGAACTGTGTGGACTATGTGGTGTGTGTTTGACTGTATGGTATCTACACACACATGATCTGTGTGGACTATGTGGTGTGTGTTTGACTGGATGGTATCTACACACATATAATCTGTGTGGACTATGTGGTGTGTGTTTGACTGGATGGTATCTACACACACATGATCTGTGTGGACTATGTGGTGTGTGTTTGACTGGATGGTATCTACACACACATGATCTGTGTGGACTATGTGGTGTGTGTTTGACTGGATGGTATCTACACACACATGATCTGTGTGGACTATGTGGTGTGTGTTTGACTGTATGGTATCTACACACACATGATCTGTGTGGACTATGTGGTGTGTGTTTGACTGGATGGTATCTACACACACATGATCTGTGTGGACTATGTGGTGTGTGTTTGACTGTATGGTATTTACACACACATGAACTGTGTGGACTATGTGGTGTGTGTTTGACTGTATGGTATCTACACACACATGATCTGTGTGGACTATGTGGTGTGTGTTTGACTGTATGGTATCTACACACACATGAACTGTGTGGACTATGTGGTGTGTGTTTGACTGGATGGTATCTACACACTCATGATCTGTGTGGACTATGTGGTGTGTGTTTGACTGTATGGTATCTACACACACATGATCTGTGTGGACTATGTGGTGTGTGTTTGACTGTATGGTATTTACACACACATGAACTGTGTGGACTATGTGGTGTGTGTTTGATGGTATTTACACACACATGATCTGTGTGGACTATGTGGTGTGTGTTTGACTGTATGGTATTTACACACACATGATCTGTGTGGACTATGTGGTGTGTGTTTCACTGTATGGTATTTACACACACATGATCTGTGTGGACTATGTGGTGTGTGTTTGACTGTATGGTATTTACACACACATGATCTGTGTGGACTATGTGGTGTGTGTTTGACTGGATGGTATCTACACACACATGATCTGTGTGGACTATGTGGTGTGTGTTTGACTGTATGGTATTTACACACACATGAACTGTGTGGACTATGTGGTGTGTGTTTGACTGGATGGTATCTACACACACATGAACTGTGTGGACTATGTGGTGTGTGTTTGACTGTATGGTATTTACACACACATGATCTGTGTGGACTATGTGGTGTGTGTTTGACTGTATGGTATCTACACACACATGAAGTGTGTGGACTATGTGGTGTGTGTTTGACTGTATGGGATCTACACACACATGAACTGTGTGGACTATGTGGTGTGTGTTTGACTGGATGGTATCTACACACGCATGATCTGTGTGGACTATGTGGTGTGTGTTTGACTGTATGGTATCTACACACACATGAACTGTGTGGACTATGTGGTGTGTGTTTGACTGGATGGTATCTACACACCCATGAACTGTGTGGACTATGTGGTGTGTGTTTGACTGGATGGTATCTACACACGCATGATCTGTGTGGACTATGTGGTGTGTGTTTGACTGTATGGTATCTACACACACATGAACTGTGTGGACTATGTGGTGTGTGTTTGACTGGATGGTATCTACACACACATGAACTGTGTGGACTATGTGGTGTGTGTTTGACTGGTATCTACACTCACATCAACTGTGTGGACTATGTGGTGTGTGTTTGACTGGTATCTACACTCACATCAACTGTGTGGACTATGTGGTGTGTGTTTGACTGGTATCTACACTCACATCAACTGTGTGGACTATGTGGTGTGTGTTTGTCTGTATGGTATCTACACACACATGATCTGTGTGGACTATGTGGTGTGTGTTTGACTGGATGGTATCTACACACACATGAACTGTGTGGACTATGTGGTGTGTGTTTGACTGGATGGTATCTACACACACATGATCTGTGTGGACTTTGTGGTGTGTGTTTGACTGGATGATATCTACACACACATGATCTGTGTGGACTATGTGGTTTGTGTTTGACTGGATGGTATCTACACACACATGACCTGTGTGGACTATGTGGTGTGTGTTTGACTGGATGGTATCTACACACACATGATCTGTGTGGACTTTGTGGTGTGTGTTTGACTGGATGATATCTACACACACATGAACTGTGTGGACTATGTGGTGTGTGTTTGACTGGATGGTATCTACACACACATGATCTGTGTGGACTATGTGGTGTGTGTTTGACTGGATGGTATCTACACACACATGATCTGTGTGGACTATGTGGTGTGTGTTTGACTGTATGGTATCTACACACACATGATCTGTGTGGACTATGTGGTGTGTGTTTGACTGTATGGTATCTACACACACATGATCTGTGTGGACTATGTGGTGTGTGTTTGACTGTATGGTATCTACACACACATGATCTGTGTGGACTATGGGTAGTGTGATAGTGAGTTAAACACCTTGATACTAGTGTGAGTTTTGAGGATTTTGTATGATGTAGTTTTTATGTGATTATTCCAGCGTTAGACTCAATTTGATTATCTTACATTTCATGTACAGGTTGTTAGACTTATGATCATTAATTATGATCATCATTTATCTACAATTTGATAATTTCTGTTTCAGAATGAAAATATTTTCCAATATGTCTTCAATAAGGTACATATAACAATTTATGCTTTACTAGATCCATAAATGGCTCTAAAACAGCTCTTGTGCTCATAGTTACTTCAAGTCCGCAGGAAAGTCATATTTAAAACTGCTGTAGCTACTGAACCCATTTAAAACTGCAGTAGCTACTGAACCCATTTAAAACTGCAGTAGCTACTGAACCCATTTAAAACTGCAGTAGCTACTGAACCCATTTAAAACTGCTGTAGCTACTGAACCCATTTAAAACTGCAGTAGCTACTGAACCCATTTAAAACTGCAGTAGCTACTGAACCCATTTAAAACTGCAGTAGCTACTGAACCCATTTAAAACTGCTGTAGCTACTGAACCCATTTAAAACTGCTGTAGCTACTGAACCCATTTAAAACTGCAGTAGCTACTGAACCCATTTAAAACTGCTGTAGCTACTGAACCCATTTAAAACTGCAGTAGCTACTGAACCCATTTAAAACTGCAGTAGCTACTGAACCCATTTAAAACTGCAGTAGCTACTGAACCCATTTAAAACTGCAGTAGCTACTGAACCCATTTAAAACTGCAGTAGCTACTGAACCCATTTAAAACTGCAGTAGCTACTGAACCCATTTAAAACTGCTGTAGCTACTGAACCCATTTAAAACTGCAGTTAAACCCATTTAAAACTGCTGTAGCTACTGAACCCTTTTAAAACTGCAGTAGCTACTGAACCCATTTAAAACTGCAGTAGCTACTGAACCCATTTAAAACTGTTGTAGCTACTGAACCCATTTAAAACTGCTGTAGCTACTGAACCCATTTAAAACTGCTGTAGCTACTGAACCCATTTAAAACTGCTGTAGCTACTGAACCCATTTAAAACTGCTGTAGCTACTGAACCCATTTAAAACTGCTGTAGCTACTGAACCCATTTAAAACTGCTGTAGCTACTGAACCCATTTAAAACTGCTGTAGCTACTGAACCCATTTAAAACTGCAGTAGCTACTAAACTCATTTAAAACTGCAGTAGCTACTGAACCCATTTAAAACTGCTGTAGCTACTGAACCCATTTAAAACTGCAGTAGCTACTGAACCCATTTGAAACTGCAGTAGCTACTGAACCCATTTAAAACTGCAGTAGCTACTGAACCCATTTAAAACTGCAGTAGCTACTGAACCCATTTAAAACTGCTGTAGCTACTGAACCCATTTAAAACTGCAGTAGCTACTGAACCTATTTAAAACTGCTGTAGCTACTGAACCCATTTAAAACTGCAGTAACTACTGAACCCATTTAAAACTGCTGTAGCTACTGAACCCATTTAAAACTGCTGTAGATACTGAACCCATTTGAAACTGCAGTAGCTACTGAACCCATTTAAAACTGCAGTAGCTACTGAACCCATTTAAAACTGCAGTAGCTACTGAACCCATTTAAAACTGCTGTAGCTACTGAACCCATTTAAAACTGCTGTAGCTACTGAACCCATTTAAAACTGCTGTAGCTACTGAACCCATTTAAAACTGTTGTAGCTGCTGAGCCCATTTAAAACTGCTGTAGCTACTGAACCCATTTAAAACTGCTGTAGCTACTGAACCCATTTAAAACTACTGTAGCTACTGAACTCATTTAAAACTGCTGTAGCTACTGAACCCATTTAAAACTGCTGTAGCTACTGAACCCATTTAAAACTGTTGTAGCTACTGAACCCATTTAAAACTGCTGTAGCTACTGAACCCATTTAAAACTGCTGTATTGCAGTGTCAGACACTGTTAAAACTGCTGTAGCTACTGAACCCATTTAAAACTGCTGTAGCTACTGAACCCATTTAAAACTGCTGTAGCTACTGAACCCATTTAAAACTGCTGTAGCTACTGAACCCATTTAAAACTGTTGTAGCTACTGAACCCATTTAAAACTGTTGTAGCTACTGAACCCGTTTAAAACTGTTGTAGCTACTGAACCCATTTAAAACTGCTGTAGCTACTAAACCCATTTAAAACTGTTGTAACCCATTTAAAACTGTTGTAGCTACTGAACCCATTTAAAACTGCTGTAGCTACTGAACCCATTTAAAACTGCTGTAGCTACTGAACCCATTTAAAACTGCAGCTACTGAACCCATTTACTGAGCTACTGAACCCATTTAAAACTGTTGTAGCTACTGAACCCATTTAAAACTGTTGTAGCTACTGAACCCATTTAAAACTGCTGTAGCTACTGAACCCATTTAAAACTGCTGTAGCTACTGAACCCATTTAAAACTGCTGTAGCTACTGAACCCATTTAAAACTGCTGTAGCTACTGAACCCATTTAAAACTGCTGTAGCTACTGAACCCATTTAAAACTGCTGTAGCTACTGAACCCATTTAAAACTGCTGTAGCTACTGAACCCATTTAAAACTGCTGTAGCTACTGAACCCATTTAAAACTGCTGTAGCTACTGAACCCATTTAAAACTGCTGTAGCTACTGAACCCATTTAAAACTGCTGTAGCTACTGAACCCATTTAAAACTGCTGTAGCTATTGAACCCATTTAAAACTGCTGTAGCTACTGAACCCATTTAAAACTGTTGTAGCTACTGAACCTGGCTGTGCCTGACAGTGACTTCCGGAGCAGCGTACATTGTTATGTGCTTGGCAAGTATTGAGCAGGACCTGGGTCGTTGTCCTTACTCTTTCAGCCATAGTCACTGAGACCAACCTTAGTACAGTGAGACTAGGGCGGGTGGCAGCTTAAATAGCAACGCTCTTCTTGCCGAATAAGGCAAGCGAAAATTTGTGTATGCAATACTTTCGCAAAAATCATTATGAACCTAACGAAAACATATATTTCGTTGTGTTTGTTTATTATTAAATTATTGTAAACTTATCTTAAATATATTTAGTTAGATTAGGCTAAATTAAATTGCGCTTGTTATAATAAGGTTAGGTAAGTTTTCTAAGGAAATAAATGGTATAAAATACCAACACAATGAAAATCTAAACACATATGCAGTATATTGTGTGGGCGAAACATTGTCAATAAAGGATCACATTATACTGTATGTGTTTATATTTCCATATTTTCTAAGGTTCCTTTGATACAAAATTATTAATTTTTACATTAACATAAATGAAAAAATATCTTTAAATGTATAAGAGAAATTTTTTCTTAGAAAGAACTTAATTTTAAATGAGTTCTTGCTAATTGACCAAATTTACCTATTCGGCACATCATATATATATATATATATATATATATATATATATTTATATATATATATGTATATATATATATATATTATGTATATATATATATATATAATGTATATTATATATATATATAATGTATATTATATATATATATATAATGTATATTATATATATATATATATATATAATGTATATATATATATATATATAAAACGCATTCAAATACCTAAACAAAGAATCCTTCAGAACTTATCCACATTTCGACCATGATTACGACGTACAAAATACTGAGAGGAATTGAGAGAGTGGACAGAGAGAATATTTGAGAAGCGGTCTCAGGTACACCAGGTGACAACTACAAGTGAGGCGGGTCTCAGGTACACCAGGTGACAACTACAAGTGAGGCGGGTCTCAGGTACACCAGGTGACAACTACAAGTGAGGCGGGTCTCAGGTACACCAGGTCACAACTAGAAGTGAGGCGGGTCTCAGGTACACCAGGTGACAACTACAAGTGAGGCGGGTCTCAGGTACACCAGGTCACAACTAGAAGTGAGGCGGGTCTCAGGTCAGAAGTACACACGAAGTCACAACTAGAAGTGAGGCGGGTCTCAGGTACACGAGGTCACAACTAGAAGTGAGGCGGGTCTCAGGTACACGAGGTCACAACTAGAAGTGAGGCGGGTCTCAGGTACACGAAGTCACAACTAGAAGTGAGGCGGGTCTCAGGTACACGAGGTCACAACTAGAAGTGAGGCGGGTCTCAGGTACACGAGGTCACAACTAGAAGTGAGGCGGGTCTCAGGTACACGAAGTCACAACTAGAAGTGAGGCGGGTCTCAGGTACACGAGGTCACAACTAGAAGTGAGGCGGGTCTCAGGTACACGAAGTCACAACTAGAAGTGAGGCGGGTCTCAGGTACACGAAGTCACAACTAGAAGTGAGGCGGGTCTCAGGTACACGAAGTCACAACTAGAAGTGAGGCGGGTCTCAGGTACACGAGGTCACAACTAGAAGTGAGGCTGGTCTCAGGTACACGAAGTCACAACTAGAAGTGAGGCTGGTCTCAGGTACACGAAGTCACAACTAGAAGTGAGGCGGGTCTCAGGTACACGAAGTCACAACTAGAAGTGAGGCTGGTCTCAGGTACACGAAGTCACAACTAGAAGTGAGGCGGGTCTCAGGTACACGAAGTCACAACTAGAAGTGAGGCTGGTCTCAGGTACACGAAGTCACAACTAGAAGTGAGGCTGGTCTCAGGTACACGAAGTCACAACTAGAAGTGAGGCGGGTCTCAGGTACACGAAGTCACAACTAGAAGTGAGGCTGGTCTCAGGTACACGAAGTCACAACTAGAAGTGAGGCTGGTCTCAGGTACACGAAGTCACAACTAGAAGTGAGGCTGGTCTCAGGTACACGAAGTCACAACTAGAAGTGAGGCTGGTCTCAGGTACACGAAGTCACAACTAGAAGTGAGGCGGGTCTCAGGTACACGAAGTCACAACTAGAAGTGAGGCGGGTCTCAGGTACACGAAGTCACAACTAGAAGTGAGGCGGGTCTCAGGTACACGAGGTCACAACTAGAAGTGAGGCGGGTCTCAGGTACACGAGGTCACAACTAGAAGTGAGGCGGGTCTCAGGTACACGAAGTCACAACTAGAAGTTAGGCGGGTCTCAGGTACACGAGGTCACAACTAGAAGTGAGGCGGGTCTCAGGTACACGAGGTCACAACTAGAAGTGAGGCGGGTCTCAGGTACACGAGGTCACAACTAGAAGTGAGGCGGGTCTCAGGTACACGAGGTCACAACTAGAAGTGAGGCGGGTCTCAGGTACACGAGGTCACAACTAGAAGTGAGGCGGGTCTCAGGTACACGAGGTCACAACTAGAAGTGAGGCGGGTCTCAGGTACACGAGGTCACAACTAGAAGTGAGGCGGGTCTCAGGTACACGAGGTCACAACTAGAAGTGAGGCTGGTCTCAGGTACACGAGGTCACAACTAGAAGTGAGGCTGGTCTCAGGTACACGAGGTCACAACTAGAAGTGAGGCGGGTCTCAGGTACACGAGGTCACAACTAGAAGTGAGGCGGGTCTCAGGTACACGAGGTCACAACTAGAAGTGAGGCTGGTCTCAGGTACACGAGGTCACAACTAGAAGTGAGGCGGGTCTCAGGTACACGAAGTCACAACTAGAAGTGAGGCGGGTCTCAGGTACACGAGGTCACAACTAGAAGTGAGGCGGGTCTCAGGTACACGAGGTCACAACTAGAAGTGAGGCTGGTCTCAGGTACACGAAGTCACAACTAGAAGTGAGGCGGGTCTCAGGTACACGAGGTCACAACTAGAAGTGAGGCGGGTCTCAGGTACACGAGGTCACAACTAGAAGTGAGGCTGGTCTCAGGTACACGAGGTCACAACTAGAAGTGAGGCGGGTCTCAGGTACACGAAGTCACAACTAGAAGTGAGGCGGGTCTCAGGTACACGAAGTCACAACTAGAAGTGAGGCGGGTCTCAGGTACACGAGGTCACAACTAGAAGTGAGGCGGGTCTCAGGTACACGAAGTCACAACTAGAAGTGAGGCTGGTCTCAGGTACACGAAGTCACAACTAGAAGTGAGGCGGGTCTCAGGTACACGAGGTCACAACTAGAAGTGAGGCCGGTCTCAGGTACACGAAGTCACAACTAGAAGTGAGGCTGGTCTCAGGTACACGAAGTCACAACTAGAAGTGAGGCTGGTCTCAGGTACACGAAGTCACAACTAGAAGTGAGGCGGGTCTCAGGTACACGAGGTCACAACTAGAAGTGAGGCTGGTCTCAGGTACACGAAGTCACAACTAGAAGTGAGGCGGGTCTCAGGTACACGAAGTCACAACTAGAAGTGAGGCGGGTCTCAGGTACACGAGGTCACAACTAGAAGTGAGGCTGGTCTCAGGTACACGAAGTCACAACTAGAAGTGAGGCGGGTCTCAGGTACACGAAGTCACAACTAGAAGTGAGGCGGGTCTCAGGTACACGAAGTCACAACTAGAAGTGAGGCGGGTCTCAGGTACACGAAGTCACAACTAGAAGTGAGGCGGGTCTCAGGTACACGAAGTCACAACTAGAAGTGAGGCGGGTCTCAGGTACACGAAGTCACAACTAGAAGTGAGGCGGGTCTCAGGTACACGAAGTCACAACTAGAAGTGAGGCTGGTCTCAGGTACACGAGGTCACAACTAGAAGTGAGGCTGGTCTCAGGTACACGAAGTCACAACTAGAAGTGAGGCGGGTCTCAGGTACACGAGGTCACAACTAGAAGTGAGGCTGGTCTCAGGTACACGAAGTCACAACTAGAAGTGAGGCGGGTCTCAGGTACACGAGGTCACAACTAGAAGTGAGGCGGGTCTCAGGTACACGAGGTCACAACTAGAAGTGAGGCGGGTCTCAGGTACACGAGGTCACAACTAGAAGTGAGGCTGGTCTCAGGTACACGAGGTCACAACTAGAAGTGAGGCGGGTCTCAGGTACACGAGGTCACAACTAGAAGTGAGGCGGGTCTCAGGTACACGAAGTCACAACTAGAAGTGAAAAAACAGATGAGTCACAGGGATTTTTAGACATACTTCTTTAACCTTAAAGTTGTCAGGAAGTGAACCAACCTAGACAGCGCAGTGATAGAGGCGTGATCCATATATATTTTTATGAATAGGCATGATATGTCTTACGCAGCGGAGGGAAGGGGGCCAGGAGCTTAGACTCGACCTCAACAAGCACAAGTTGGGGAGTACAACACAAGTGAGTTATCCAGTTCTTGGTAGCCAAGCATATACTGAAGCTCGGAAAATGTCTAAAGGTTGGCAACCAAAACAATTTGAGAACTAAGCGGAACCACTGTGAGGAGAGTTTGAAGGAACTGAACGTAACCATCTTGGCGGAGAGGAAAGCTGAGGGAGACATGATAACGATGTGCAATTTAAAATTCTCTTGGTGGTTGAAAAGTGGAACGAACTGAAAGTTTTAGTGGAGATAAACTCGATACCCAGCTTCAAGAGTATCGGTATCACCTATGAGGTCAGAAAACAGTAATTCCAGTCAAAGCAATCAGAGGAGGCGGAACCAGAAGCTGAGCCTCGTCCCACGTAAACACATTACGGGGAGTAAACAAACATGTAATTGCTAGAACGAAGTATACTATAAACTCTAACTACACAATGGAGCGAAGGACTTGGACTTGGGAGTGTTAATGTCTGAGGCTCTCACTTCAACGTTCACAACGATGCCACTGTCATATCTGCGAGAACATAAGACTGGAGGAACACTGCAGAAGGCCTACTGGTCCATACAAGGCAGGTCCTTATCAAAACCACCACTATCCAAAGCTACCCATGAATTTACTTCCATACGCACGATACCAATCAAACCCAGCCCCTCCAACTCATATATTTGTCCAGTTTCTTTTTAAAGCCACCCAAGGTCCTAGTCTCGATCACCCTACTGGGAAGATTGTTCCACGCATCCACAACTCTGTTCGAAAACCAGTACTTACCTATGTCCTTTCTAAATCTAAATTTACCCAACTTAAATCCGTTTTTTCTGGTTCTTACCTGGTTCGACACCCTCAGTACTTTATTAATATCTCCTTTGTTTATGCCCGTCATCCACTTATACACTTCGATTATATCTCCCCTCATTCTACGTCTCTCCAGAGAGTGAAGAGTCAAGGCTCCAAGCCTATCTTCATACGGGAAATTCCTTATACGGTAAATCGTTTTAGTCATTCTTCTCTGTATGTTCTCCAATGAATCTATATCCATCCTGTAGTAAGGAGACCAAAACTTGGCAGCATAATCCAAATGAGGCCTCACTAGTGAGGTATAGAGCTGTAAAATAACTTTTGGACTTCTGTTATTTATACGTCTTGAAATAAATCTTAGTAATCTGTTAGCCTTATTGCGCATACTTAGGCACTGCTGTCTTGGCTTCAGATTTCTGCTTACCATGACTCCCAAGTTTTTTTCACATTCTGTATGATCAAGTTCTACTTCATCTAGTTTATAAATTCGAGTGTTATTTTCGTTATCAAGGACTAGGACTTTACACTTGTCCACATTGAACTTCATCTGCCACTTTTCAGACCAAGACATGAATTTGTCCAAATTCTTCTGGAGTTCACGGGTATCCTCCTCAGAATGAATCATACGGCCTATTTTTGTATCATCAGCAAATTTGCTCATGTCACTTGTAATTCCTTCATCAAGGTCATTAATGTAAATTATGAACAACACTGGGCCTAAAACTGATCCTTGTGGAACGCCACTAGTGACTAAGCCCCATTCAGATTTGACCCGATTAATGGAAACTCTCTGTTTTCTATTGGTAAGCCATGCCTCTATCCATGCTTGAAATTTACCTCCTATACCATGAGCTGCCACTTTTCTTGTCTCCTGTGAGGTACTCTATCGAAGGCTTCATTGAAATCCAAATAAAAAATATCAAAGTCTTTATCACTGTCTACTGCCTCAAATGTTTTATTGAAGAACGTCAGTTAATTTGTCAGGCAGGAACGACCTCTCTGAGATTCATTAATCTAATTATGCTCTTCAAGGTGACCTCTAATAACATCAGCTATAATTGATTCTAATAACACTGGTCTGCATGATTTTTTTTATCGACTCAATGGTAGCTTTTTCGGTATATATAAGGTAAATAGTTATTCAATGTGTTTTTTATTCATCTGTATCACATCAGGTTGTCAAGTTATATGGAAACATTACTTTTCTCTTTTCGTATAACATAAGTAAATGAGAAAGTGGTATATTACCAATTAAAATGCTTAACTTATAATGACTTAAATGTTAAATCTAATAAATATTTCTTTATTTTCAGATTATTAATATGTCTAGAGGCTACATAAATTCACCAGACATATTTTGCTATGTCTGCGGGCAATTCACCCCTTCAGATTCCCGGAGCAACATTTCTCCTTTATTAATAAGTGGCTACTTTGCTTATTTTTGCAGCAAACTTGGAGACCAGGACAAACCATTTGCACCACACAAAGCTTGCAAGAGCTGCATCAGTTAGCTCTAAATGTGGTCAGTTAGAAAACTTAAATGTGTGCCCTTGAGAGTATCAATGGTATGGCGGGAGCAGATGAACCACCATGATGACTGCTACTTTTGTATGACTAAAGTAGCTGGATTCAACAAGAAGACTAAAGATCGCACAATATACCCAAATATTCCTTCAGCAACAAGGCCTGTTCCACAATCTGAAGATATTCCTGTACCTGTGCCACCTGAGATATGGCAAATTTCATGAGTCTGATACCAGTGATTCTAAGGAGATGGAAGTAGACTATGAACCACCAACAAATGATGATCCCAAACCCTTCAACCAAGTTGAGCTCAATGACTTGGTGAGAGACCTTAACCTTCCAAAAGAAAGTGCACAGTTACTTGGCTCTAGACTGAAGGAACACGGCTTCTAGCTCCTGGAACAACATTCATTTGGTACTGTCATCGCAAAAAGGAATTCACTCAGTTCTTTGACAAATAGGAATCCTTAGTTTTCTGTTCAAATATTTCTGGCCTTATTGAACACATGGGGATGTC
>NW_027199440.1:20000-32165 GCF_038502225.1 Cherax quadricarinatus | reverse complement strand
ATCTGGTGAAATGGTCTACCATAACACATAGATGTTTGTTGCCCTGGAGGGAACATTGGAAATTAGTTAACAGATCTAGCGCAACTCTTTCCCACGGTTTGCTAGTAGTTGGATACACTTGGATTGGATTAGGACCATTAGCATTACCTTTATGTTGCATGCAGACACTACATTTCTTAACATACTCAGAAATATCAGTTGCCATACGAGGCCAAAAGTATTTCAATCTGGCTTGTTTTACTGAACGATCCATACCAGGGTGTGCAACACCTGGTACATCGTGAACTAGCTGTAAGGCTACATTCACTAGTGACTGTGGAATTACTAACTGGTATACTCTTCTGCTAGGAGTACCCAACTCGGCTGTTCGATACAGTAATTCTTGGTTCATGACAAAGTCACTGATGGGTGCTGGTGGCTTCACAGTCAGAATAAGATCTTCCTGGAGCAGGAATCGAATCACACCAGACCACATGGGATCTGTTCGTTGAGCATTCTTTACATCCTCAGCACTAAATGGAGGGTCTGCAGTTACTATACTAACATGTCGCGATAAGGCATCTGCGACTACATTTGACTTGCCAGGTAAGTGTTCAAAGGTGGGATTGAACTCTTGGATAGTCAAGGTCCATCTGGCTAACCTTCCAGTAGGTTGTTTGTTCTGGAATAAAGGTATCAGTGGAGCATGGTCTGTCAAGACATGAACAGAGTACTGATAAATAATGTCTCGGAAGTGCTTTAAAGACCATACTATTGCTAAAGCTTCTTGCTCAGTTACTGTATAATTACGTTCAGCCTTCGTAAGGACTCGGCTAGCAAATGCAACTGCGTTGTACTTGCCATCAGTCTTCTGAGCTAGTACGGCACCTATGCCAATAGAACTAGCATCAGTTGTCAGATAGAAGGGCTTAGAAAAATCTGGAAATTTCAAAATTGGAGCAGATGTTAGCTTTTCTTTTAAAGTTTGGAATGCTCTTTCTTGACGGAAGGTCCAAACAAAAGGAGCATCTTTCTTAAGCAACTCAGTTAGAGGAGCAGCTATGGAAGAAAAATTGGCAATGAAAGATCTATAAAAACCTGCTAAGCCCACAAAGGATCTTACGGCATCAGCAGTTTTGGGAGTTGGAAAATTTAGTACTGCAGTTACTTTACTTTGGTCAGTCGTAACCCCTCTAGGAGTGACTACGTGACCAAGAAACTTAATTTCTGATCTGAAAAATTGACATTTAGACAGTTTGATCTTTAAATTGGCTTCTTCAAGCTTACCAAGTACTACATCAAGTCTTTTCAAGTGTGTATCCACGTCTTTAGACATGACGATTACGTCATCTAAGTACACCATAAGTGCATTACCTATGAGACCTCTAAAGATATTAGTCATGAGCCTTGAGAACGTGATAGGGGAGGATCGTAATCCAAAGGCCATATGGAGGAAGTGATAATGACCTGTAGGAGTGGAGAATGCAGTTAGCTCTTGGCTGTCCTCGTGAAGAGGGACTTGCCAAAACCCTTGTAACAAGTCCAGGGTTGAAAAGACTTTGTTATCTCCGATGTTACGTAAAAGATCACCCAGTACAGGAAGTGGGAAGCGATCTGGAATAGTTTTCGCATTTAACTTCCTAAAGTCAATCACTGGGCGCCAAGTACCATCCTTCTTAGGTACTAGGATCAAGGGCGCATTCCAAGGTGAATTGCTAGGTGCAATAACTCCATCATCAAGCATTTGATTGATCAATTCTTCTGCGACAGCAACTTGTGAATGAGGCATTCTGTACGCAGGTATATAGATAGGTCTAGTACCAGGTTCAAGTGGAATACGATGGGACAATAAGTTCGTTATACCCATCTTCTCACCTGGTAAGGCAATGGCTTTACGACGTTTGTTCAACAGAGTCAACAAACGCTTGACTTCATCTGGGAAGTCAGTGGGAGCTAAGTCTTTCTCCTCAACTGGTGGAACAGATTGATCCAGTGAAGTGGATGAGGTCTCCCCGGTAGAAATAGCACCGACCCACTGGTCAGGTGACAACTCATCCTCTACCTGAACAGGGTAAGGATAGTGAACAAGGTCAACAAGATTGGTATTTGCTCTGAGACGAACACTGTGACCAGAAGTGTTAGCTAGGAAGAAATGGATCTTACTATCTCTTACAACATGTAAGGATGGTTCAACAAATAGACCTTTTACTTTGCAAGAATCACTGTCAACTAGGACGTTATCACCATCTGGAACACTAGGAACAACAACAGACACTCTAGTGAGGGCACTAGCCGCGACAGAAACGTCTTTCTGCAGACGGCATGTGACATCAACAAGAGATGGCATTACTAGTTGCAAGTAATCGTTTTCCGACAAGGCGTCCCCTGTGGAGAAACTACTACTTGAACTAGCAGACATTGCAGGGATAGGCTCAGCACTCAAGGTAGTCAGAGCGTCCTCGGACACTTGAGGTAACTGGACACTATCTTGCAAGCCTGAAGTTGCAGGAACACAGACAGGAGTGACAGGATCACCAGTGCCTGACCGCTTGGGTACGCTGCTGGAAAATGCACTGGCCTGTAAAGACTTAATTCGAACGTCGTACTCTGCGGCAGTATGGCAGATCTCGGATCCAAGCTGGTAACCCCAAAATGGTACGATCAAGTCATCAATTTGGGCATGCCATCGATAAGGGTCGAGCACAATGCGTAAGTCTCGCATGGAAGCAAATCCCAGTAGAAGGTCACCAGGGAAAGTAATCTGGTCGACAACAAGGAAGGAAGCAGTGAAGTCTCTACCTTGGATAGAAAAGGTGAGGGAAGTCCGACCTCGGACACGCAGGTGAGAACCAGCTACTCCACTAAGGGAGGACACATGAGTCGGTTCTACGAGAAGGACATGTCGTAACTGCTTATCCCTAAACAAACTAGACCTGATAATATTGACTTGCACACCAGAGTCCATGAACAAATGAACGGGCGCATTATGAACAGATGCTTGCACTATAGGGCCTATGGTTGCATTGGAAGTTATGTGCAAACAAAAAGGTGGATTGTCATCAGAAAAGATTTGTTCCACTTCATCCCCAAAATCATCTACGTCAGAGACATGTGAAGCAACATCATCAGCAGGATTGTCATTCTCGAGACTGCTTAAGGCTTCAAAGGAATTGTGAACGGGGATGGTGTACTCATTATCACCTACTGTCACCATGGGACGGTTTGACTGGGGCGCTCGAATTCCCCCGAATTGGAAGAATGAGCCTGGTTCTGGTTAGTTTGAGAACCACGATGTCTGTTTCCTCTACGGGTTCTGCGGTTGGAACGGCCACGGAAAGACCTAGAGTACTGAAGGTTGTAGAGAGCATTGCACTCAGATGTGTCATGTCCATGTATTCTATGATAAGTACAGTAGGGAAGATCTGACTGGTACTCATCATCAGTACGACGCCTCTTAGGGTGAACTATCAGGACAATTAACTGCAATATGGCCACGGAAACCACAGTTGTAACAAGTCCGCTGACTATGGTTACTGAATGTACTATGAATACTACGAGGTTTATAATGACTCTGTACACTGGTCCTTGGTGATCGCTGCGATGGTTGACGACCACGATTTGTCGCTGTGGCGCAAACAAGAGGTGGTGCAGACTGAGGCATAGGTGTGAAATTACTTTTGATACATGGGAAAGTACCCTGGGGGCACAAGGAACGTACATGATTTAGGGCTGTAAGTGGTTCCATCGTCACAGTTGGAGGATTAGCCTCATAAGCACACACGGAAGCAGGCGGCATTAGTTCTTTGATTGCTCCAAAAGCTGCTATTTTAGCAAACGATGCTGTGGATGGTTTATCCTCGTCAGGGACAAAAGCTGAGGACTGGACAGCATTGATAAATGATGATAAAAGTTTGTCTAATCTAACAGCAAATGCACTCAACGATTCATTAGTCATGGGTGTAGCATTCACTAGTTCCCGAAGAACGACATATGGATCAGCTGTTTTTACTGGTACAAGGAAAGAACGAATCAGTTCCTCATATTGTGACCACTTAGTAAGATTCCTGAAGTCTCGCATTTCAAGGAGATCAACAACGTGAACAGCAGCAGGGGACCGATGAAGAGCTTCTTTCGCAAGTCTGATAAGACTTTCCTCTGAAGGAGGACCTTCAACTAGAGCATTAACACGAGAACGAATGGCAGTAAACCATGCTTCAAGACTATGTACATGGCCATTGAATAAAGGTAACGCATCAAGGGAATCACGAGTAAAACTATAGTGTCTCAGTGTCTGGGTCGGTCTGTCAGTCGATAAGGAACTGTGAGGACTGATGACAGGAGCAGCAGTAGCCTGAGAGGTCTGAGTGTCGACATTCACTAAAGTATCACTTGACGGTATGTGAGACATAATGGCAAAGAAGTTGCACAAGAACAAATAAGGCAAAAATAATGAATAATAAAAATGATACAAAATGCTAAAATTGAAATAAAAGAGATGTAACTAATTCTGCAGAAGTAATAAAAAAAATGTCTGAGATACACTGCAAGAGGAAGAACAACTCAATGTAAAGGACTGCTGGACAAGATAAAGAAACACATTGAAATTTACAAGTAAAAATATTACTGGAGACTGAATTAAATGCAAAATGAGCTGTCTGTACTCTTGCTAATAAAGAAATTAACTAATAAAACTGTAAATCAATATAAAAAGTATAAAATAAAATCACTAAATTGTATGCAAAGAGAAATAACTGGGAAATTTAAATATTTTCTAAGAGTGCAAAAACAAAATTAAAATATAATACAAAGACAACATCAGGAAAAATAATAAAATGAAAAACAAGAATCAAACAATAATGAACTAAGAATAATACTGTATAAAAATATTAATAAAACAAAATAATTCACTGCACAACAAGTGCAACAAAATAATTCACTGCAGAACAAGTGCAACAAAATAATTCACTGCACAACAAGTGCAACAAAATAATTCACTGCAGAACAAGTGCAACAAAATAATTCACTGCAGAACAAGTGCAACAAAATAATTCACTGCAGAACAACAACAAAATAATTCACTGCAGAACAAGAGCAACAAAATGCAACAAAATAATTCACTGCAGAACAAGTGCAACAAAATAATTCACTGCAGAACAAGTGCAACAAAATAATTCACTGCAGAACAAGTGCAACAAAATAATTCACTGCAGAACAAGTGCAACAAAATAATTCACTGCAGAACAAGTGCAGAACAAGTGCAACAAAATAATTCACTGCAGAACAAGTGCAACAAAATAATTCACTGCAGAACAAGTGCAACAAAATAATTCACTGCAGAACAAGTGCAACAAAATAATTCACTGCAGAACAAGTGCAACAAAATAATTCACTGCAGAACAAGTGCAACAAAATAATTCACTGCAGAACAAGTGCAACAAAACAAAATAATTCACTGCAGAACAAGTGCAACAAAATAATTCACTGCAGAACAAGTGCAACAAAATAATTCACTGCAGAACAAGTGCAACAAAATAATTCACTGCAGAACAAGTGCAACAAAATAATTCACTGCAGAACAAGTGCAACAAAATAATTCACTGCAACAAAATAATTCACTGCAACAAGTGCAACAAAATAATTCACTGCAGAACAAGTGCAACAAAATAATTCACTGCAGAACAAGTGCAACAAAATAATTCACTGCAGAACAAGTGCAACAAAATAATTCACTGCAGAACAAGTGCAACAAAATAATTCACTGCAGAACAAGTGCAACAAAATAATTCACTGCAGAACAAGTGCAACAAAATAATTCACTGCAGAACAAGTGCAACAAAATAATTCACTGCAGAACAAGTGCAACAAAATAATTCACTGCAAGTGCAACAAAATAATTCACTGCAGAACAAGTGCAACAAAATAATTCACTGTGCAACAAAATAATTCACTGCAGAACAAGTGCAACAAAATAATTCACTGCAGAACAAGTGCAACAAAATAATTCACTGCAGAACAAGTGCAACAAAATAATTCACTGCAGAACAAGTGCAACAAAATAATTCACTGCAGAACAAGTGCAACAAAATAATTCACTGCAGAACAAGTGCAACAAAATAATTCACTGCAGAACAAGTGCAACAAAATAATTCACTGCAGAACAAGTGCAACAAAATAATTCACTGCAGAACAAGTGCAAACAAAATAATTCACTGCAGAACAAGTGCAACAAAATAATTCACTGCAGAACAAGTGCAACAAAATAATTCACTGCAGAACAAGTGCAACAAAATAATTCACTGCAGAACAAGTGCAACAAAATAATTCACTGCAGAACAAGTGCAACAAAATAATTCACTGCAGAACAAGTGCAACAAAATAATTCACTGCAGAAACAAGTGCAACAAAATAATTCACTGCAGAACAAGTGCAACAAAATAATTCACTGCAGAACAAGAGCAACAAAATAATTCACTGCAACAAGAGCAACAAAATAATTCACTGCAGAACAAGTGCAACAAAATAATTCACTGCAGAACAAGTGCAACAAAATAATTCACTGCAGAACAAGTGCAACAAAATAATTCACTGCAGAACAAGTGCAACAAAATAATTCACTGCAGAACAAGTGCAACAAAATAATTCACTGCAGAACAAGTGCAACAAAATAATTCACTGCAGAACAAGTGCAACAAAATAATTCACTGCAGAACAAGTGCAACAAAATAATTCACTGCAGAACAAAACAAAATAATTCACTGCAGAACAAGTGCAACAAAATAATTCACTGCAGAACAAGTGCAACAAAATAATTCACTGCAGAACAAGTGCAACAAAATAATTCACTGCAGAACAAGTGCAACAAAATAATTCACTGCAGAACAAGTGCAACAAAATAATTCACTGCAGAACAAGTGCAACAAAATAATTCACTGCAGAACAAGTGCAACAAAATAATTCACTGCAGAACAAGAGCAAACAAAATAATTCACTGCAGAACAAGTGTAACAAAATAATTCACTGCAGAACAAGTGCAACAAAATAATTCACTGCAGAACAAGTGCAACAAAATAATTCACTGCAGAACAAGTGCAACAAAATAATTCACTGCAGAACAAGTGCAACAAAATAATTCACTGCAGAACAAGTGCAACAAAATAATTCACTGCAGAACAAGTGCAAAATAATTCACTGCAAACAAGTGCAACAAAATAATTCACTGCAGAACAAGTGCAACAAAATAATTCACTGCAGAACAAGTGCAACAAAATAATTCACTGCAGAACAAGTGCAACAAAATAATTCACTGCAGAACAAGTGCAACAAAATAATTCACTGCAGAACACAGCAGAACAAGTGCAACAAAATAATTCACTGCAGAACAAGTGCAACAAAATAATTCACTGCAGAACAAGTGCAACAAAATAATTCACTGCAGAACAAGTGCAACAAAATAATTCACTGCAGAACAAGTGCAACAAAATAATTCACTGCAGAACAAGTGCAACAAAATAATTCACTGCAGACAAAACAAAATAATTCACTGCAGAACAAGTGCAACAAAATAATTCACTGCAGAACAAGTGCAACAAAATAATTCACTGCAGAACAAGTGCAACAAAATAATTCACTGCAGAACAAGTGCAACAAAATAATTCACTGCAGAACAAGTGCAACAAAATAATTCACTGCAGAACAAGTGCAACAAAATAATTCACTGCAGAACAAGTGCAACAAAATAATTCACTGCAGAACAAGTGCAACAAAATAATTCACTGCAGAACAAGTGCAACAAAATAATTCACTGCAGAACAAGTGCAACAAAATAATTCACTGCAGAACAAGTGCAACAAAATAATTCAACAAAATAATTCACTGCAGAACAAGTGCAACAAAATAATTCACTGCAGAACAAGTGCAAGAACAAAATAATTCACTGCAGAACAAGTGCAACAAAATAATTCACTGCAGAACAAGTGCAACAAAATAATTCACTGCAGAACAAGTGCAACAAAATAATTCACTGCAGAACAAGTGCAACAAAATAATTCACTGCAGAACAAGTGCAACAAAATAATTCACTGCAGAACAAGTGCAACAAAATAATTCACTGCAGAACAAGTGCAACAAAATAATTCACTGCAGAACAAGTGCAACAAAATAATTCACTGCAGAACAAGTGCAACAAAATAATTCACTGCAGAACAAGTGCAACAAAATAATTCACTGCAGAACAAGTGCAACAAAATAATTCACTGCAGAACAAGTGCAACAAAATAATTCACTGCAGAACAAGTGCAACAAAATAATTCACTGCAGAACAAGTGCAACAAAATAATTCACTGCAGAACAAGTGCAACAAAATAATTCACTGCAGAACAAGTGCAACAAAATAATTCACTGCAGAACAAGTGCAACAAGCAGAACAAGTGCAACAAAATGCAACAAGTGCAACAAAATAATTCAAGAACAAGTGCAACAAAATAATTCACTGCAGAACAAGTGCAACAAAATAATTCACTGCAGAACAAGTGCAACAAAATAATTCACTGCAGAACAAAATAATTCACTGCAGAACAAGTGCAACAAAATAATTCACTGCAGAACAAGTGCAACAAAATAATTCACTGCAGAACAAGTGCAACAAAATAATTCACTGCAGAACAAGTGCAACAAAATAATTCACTGCAGAACAAGTGCAACAAAATAATTCACTGCAGAACAAGTGCAACAAAATAATTCACTGCAGAACAAGTGCAACAAAATAATTCACTGCAGAACAAGTGCAACAAAATAATTCACTGCAGAACAAGTGCAACAAAATAATTCACTGCAGAACAAGTAATTCACTGCAGAACAAGAAACAAAATAATTCACTGCAGAACAAGTGCAACAAAATAATTCACTGCAGAATAAGTGCAACAAAATAATTCACTGCAGAATAAGTGCAACAAAATAATTCACTGCAGAACAAGTGCAACAAAATAATTCACTTCAGAATAAGTGCAACAAAATAATTCACTGCAGAACAAGTGCAACGAAATAACAAGAGCAACAAAATAATTCACTGCAGAACAAGTGCAACAAAATAATTCACTGCAGAACAAGTGCAACAAAATAATTCACTGCAGAACAAGTGCAACAAAATAATTCACTGCAGAACAAGTGCAACAAAATAATTCTCGGCAGAACAAGTGCAACAAAATAATTCACAAAAAAATAATTCACTGCAGAACAAGTGCAACAAAATAATTCACTGCAGAACAAGTGCAACAAAATAATTCACTGCAGAACAAGTGCAACAAAATAATTCACTGCAGAACAAGTGCAACAAAATAATTCACTGCAGAACAAGTGCAACAAAATAATTCACTGCAGAACAAGTGCAACAAAATAATTCACTGCAGAACAAGTGCAACAAAATAATTCACTGCAGAACAAGTGCAACAAAATAATTCACTGCAGAACAAGTGCAACAAAATAATTCACTGCAGAACAAGTGCAACAAAATAATTCACTGCAGAACAAGTGCAACAAAATAATTCACTGCAGAACAAGTGCAACAAAATAATTCACTGCAGAAAGTGCAACAAAATAATTCACTGCAGAACAAGTGCAACAAAATAATTCACTGCAGAACAAGAGCAACAAAATAATTCACTGCAGAACAAGTGCAACAAAATAATTCACTGCAGAACAAGTGCAACAAAATAATTCACTGCAGAACAAGTGCAACAAAATAATTCACTGCAGAACAAGTGCAACAAAATAATTCACTGAACAAGAGCAACAAAATAATTCACTGCAGAACAAGTGCAACAAAATAATTCACTGCAGAACAAGTGCAACAAAATAATTCACTGCAGAACAAGTGCAACAAAATAATTCACTGCAGAACAAGTGCAACAAAATAATTCACTGCAGAACAAGTGCAACAAAATAATTCACTGCAGAACAAGTGCAACAAAACAAAATAATTCACTGCAGAACAAGTGCAACAAAATAATTCACTGCAGAACAAGTGCAACAAAATAATTCTGCAGAACAAGTGCAACAAAATAATTCACTGCAGAACAAGTGCAACAAAATAATTCACTGCAGAACAAGTGCAACAAAATAATTCACTGCAGAACAAGTGCAACAAAATAATTCACTGCAGAACAAGTGCAACAAAATAATTCACTGCAGTGCAACAAAATAATTCACTGCAGATCAAGTGCAACAAAATAATTCACTGCAGAACAAGTGCAACAAAATAATTCACTGCAGAACAAGTGCAACAAAATAATTCACTGCAGAACAAGTGCAACAAAATAATTCACTGCAGAACAAGTGCAACAAAATAATTCACTGCAGAGCAAGTGCAACAAAATAATTCACTGCAGAACAAGTGCAACAAAATAATTCACTCCAGAACAAGCAAAACAAGTGCAACAAAATAATTCACTGCAGAACAAGTGCAACAAAATAATTCACTGCAGAACAAGTGCAACAAAATAATTCACTGCAGAACAAGTGCAACAAAATAATTCACTGCAGAACAAGTGCAACAAAATAATTCACTGCAGAACAAGTGCAACAAAATAATTCACTGCAGAACAAGTGCAACAAAATAATTCACTGCAGAACAAGTGCAACAAAATAATTCACTGAAATAATCACTGCAGAAATAAAAAATTACACTGCAGAAAATGTAGGTTAAATAATAAAAATAAAAATATGAAGAAAAACTGATTGAACACTTTAACTCTTAATTGTAAATTAGACAAAACAATTTACTCAGAGTAAAGAAAACACTTTACGTTAAAAAGAAATTGAAATTACACTAAGAGTGAATTTGTTCAAAGAAATATGAAAAATATGAATAAAAATAAAACAAGAAACAAAACTGGAAGTGTAACACTTACAAGTGGCGGGGCACACAACACTTACAAGTGGCAGGGCACACAACACTTACAAGTGGCGGGGCACACAACACTTCAAGTGGCGGGGCACACAACACTTACAAGTGGCGGGGCACACAACACTTACAAGTTTAGTATATTCTTACAACAAAATCTTGCTGTGACTGATACGACAAAAATTTGCTGGCAAAAATAATGGTACACAAGTCTGCGAAAAAATTAGAGGAATGAGACACTGCTGGACATACGAAAAAAAAGGTACACATAGAAATAAATGGATAATTTGGTATACTGGGGTGAATATCACTGCATGAATACAATGACAAATACTGGAGAATACAATGCTGAAAGAATACAAATAAAAAAAAAAATTACTTCACACGGAGTGACTGACTGGTACACTACACAATAATACTTACTACAGACAGAGAGTAGCATAAAAAAAAAAACAGATAAAAAATATGAGATGAGCGATAACACTGAAAAATATTGCAAAAATAATGAGTCAAAGAAACACTGAGTCTACACTGAAAACACAAGGCTTAGAGTACACAAGAAATTCACTATAAATGTCTCACACACGCAAATGTCTTTAAATGCAAGAAAAATGTCTCTAAATAGAAAATTATCACTGAAGTCTGGAGTAGTAGACGGTGACTGTGATGAGGGGAAGTCCTGCGCGGGTGACTGACGCCTCCTACACTCACACTGTTGTCGATGAAATGCGCTTTCTAGGTGAACTCACATAACTGGCTTTATCGTTGGTGCCAGCTACAATCTCTTGACCAATTATGTGAGCCAAAACAGTACTAGGACCCGGTACAAGGGTGGAAAAAGCCACAGGTAGATGAGTGAAGAGTGGGTGGCAGGTGGCGGATGGGTGAAGGGAGCGTGACTCACTCGCTGTTGCTCACTGGCGCACACTCCACTCACTACCCACGAAGGTGGCTTAATTAACTAAGCCACTATGCCACAGGAATGGTGAAAATCACTCTTAGCAGCATCCAACTGGCGATATATGAGACAATACTTCAGAGGAACTTGTGTGGCTTACTTCTCTCTCTCAGCTGGGTTAGGAAGCTGGGTTGGCTAACTGGCTTAACCAACGAGAATGGCTGACTGGAAGACGTGTAACGATGCACACAGCATGAAGGAGCAGGTGGATGACAGGAGACAGGCTGGATGGTAGGCTGAGGCAGGCTGACTAGCGTTAACTTCCAGTCTGGCTTACTGACTGGTTTCATGGCAAAATCCGGGTTAACCCCTCGGAGATTGAAGCAATTAG
>NW_027199440.1:0-12500 GCF_038502225.1 Cherax quadricarinatus | reverse complement strand
AAAATATTAGGATATGACTGTAGAAGCTCAGTTAAACTTGTTGCTTGCGTTTCAGATAGTCCCTCCATTAAAGGGCTAGGATCCTTGAGGAGGACAGAATTTGAAAGTTTAATATTAATTTCAGAGATAGAGTGCAAAGAATCAGAGTCGTCCTCAGAGGTAGAGGACAGAGTCATTACTGGGACTTTATCTGGTGTATGAAAAGATTTTAATTGATTAATGTGGTAAGTTTTAGTTTTTGAGGTCTTATCAATGGGAGCTACCACATAATTTACATCAGATAATCTACTTACAATCTGCATAGGTCCCGTAAATCTAGCTTTCAAGGTGTGGCCAGGTATAGGTTCCTGCACCAACACCTTGTCTCCTGGATGGAAGGAGCGGAATTGTGCACTTCTGTCATACCTCTGTTTCATCTTACTTTGAGCTGTCTTTAGGTTAGCCTTGGCTAACTGACGTGCCACCTGCAACCTTGAAGACGGGTTGTAGAGTGTTGAGCTAACGTCTTCTCCCATCCATCCTTCTTTGAGCACCCGAAGAGGACCTCGTACATTGTGCCCAAAGATCAGCTCAAACGGACTATACCCTGTAGACTCTTGCACCGTCTCTCGTACTGAGAACAGCAACAAAGGTAGTGATTCATCCCAGTCTGTAGGAAAGTGCATGCAAAAAGTTCTCATCATGGTTTTTAACGTCTGATGGAATCTTTCCAAGGCGCCTTGGGACTGAGGATGATAGGCAGTGGATAAGTTGTGGATTATCCCTAACCTAGTTAATGCTTCCCTAAATGCTTTGGCAGTGAAGTTAGTACCTTGATCACTTTGAATAGTTTTAGGAATGCCAAAACAAGAAATAAATTTTGTTAAAGCTTTGAGAATAGCTTTAGTATTAATACTGCGCATGGGAATTGCTTCAGGATATCTGGTTACTTTATCCATAATCGTAAATAAATATTGATTTCCAGACTTTGACCTAGGTAGTGGACCTACACAATCTATAATTAAATCTGCAAAAGGTTCTCCATCAGCAGGTATAGGTTGGAGAGGTGCAGGTTTAATGGAATGTCCAGGTTTCCCTACTTGCTGACATTCTCGGCAACACCTAATATGATTCTTCACATCTTTCTTTAATTTTGGCCAATAAAATTCTTTTGTGATTCTATACAAGGTTTTTGTAATTCCTAAGTGACCTCCTAATGAAGTATTATGAGCTATATTTAATATTTGAGGTCTAAACTTTGTTGGAACCACTAACCTGTCAGACAATTGCCGGCCCTCTATCTCCTTACCAGTCTCAGTGCAGATCAAATAATCGTTTTTAAGTTCATACTTGACCGGATGATCCAAAGAGGATTTACCCATGGCTGCCTGAAAAGCGAATTTTAAAGAAGGGTCCTTTCGTTGTTCCTCCCGGAAGGACAGTCCCTCGGGCATGGAAACAGAGACATCTGGCAATCCTGCAACCTGGGAATAGGAAGGCTTGATCGGGGTCTGTTCACTTGATTTACGAGGCTCCGGCCGGTGTGCCTCATAAAACAACGTGGCTATTCCGAGATCGGAGTCGTCCAAGGATAGGTCAACATTCTCGCCAGACAACCCTTGGGATGTTGCCCGAGTTATGGCCAACACCGGAGAAGAATTAATCATTATAGGTTCAGGACACGCACTAACAGTAGTAATGTTATTACCCAGTAATAACATGGCATCTTTCATGGGGAATCCTTTTGAGACACCCACAGTCAAGTACCCAGTGTAATATTTGCACTGTACATAAATTTTATGCAAAGGGACAGAATATATAGCTCCTCCAAATGCTTCCAATAAAACAGAGGAATTCAAGGAAGTGTTCTTTGAAAGGGGTAATATTCCTTCTCTTATAAGTGAGCAATATGCTCCAGTATCTCTAAAGGTTTTTACTTCAGTTGTTTCTGAGTTTTCCTGAAGGGAAATAAGACTCTTGCAATAATAAGGGGCCATACCTTTTTCTACTTCTCTCGGGGACATGTTACTAGGGATATTAGAGATTTTCCCAATGGGTTGGGGTTTGTGGGGGCAGTTGGGACGGATGTGACCTACTTTGTTACAGAGGAAGCAGACGACAGGCTTGCCCTTTACTCCCTGCTGACGTTGCAACTGGTGTCGCTCTGGCTGGTGTCTCTCTGGATACTGTTGTCGAGATGCACCATGTTGAGTAGTTTGTCTCTCAGCAGGTGGACCATAAGTTGAGAAGCGTGGCTCACCAGGTGACTTAGTTGGCTGACGTAGACGTTCTCCCTCCGGCTGGCACTTCATTCTCCAAGGTTGACGATCTCTGCTCATGCCAGGCTGTTGAAAAGAGAGACGGGACCGCTCGGACAAGGAGCGGTTAGTTTCGAAGGTATCAGCCAACCTGGCTGCCTCCAATGCAGTGGTTAAGTCACGATCCTGCAGAAAGACTCGAACCTCTGGTCCCACAGACTCCAGCAGGTTATCAATCAGAATAAGCTGTACCAGCTCCTCAAAGGTAGAGACACCACTTGCTTTATACCAGCTGGTAAAAGCTTTGGTTTGCTGTCTCACAAAATCCACCAGGGATTGACCAAGCTGCCGCCTGCTTAGTTTGAAAAGCTTTTTATATTTGGCTGGGATACATGTATATGCTCCCAACACTGTGGTCTTCACTACTTGATAATCAGAAAATTCAGCGTCATTTAATACTGACGTAAATTCCTGTGCCTTACCAAACAATGCTGTATGAACCAACGATGCCCAATGCTGTTCCGGCCACCTCAAGGCTCGAGCCTGATTTTCGAAGCTTTCGAAAAATTGTTCTGGTTCGGCCTCATTGAAGCGGGGAACAAGCTGTACTGCTTTCTGTAAACTAAAATCATTTACAGAATGCGAAAACTGCCTCCTTTCTCTTTCCCTATCAAATTCTTCCCTTGCGAATGCTCTCTGTTCCCTAGTTTGCTCAAGATTGATTTTTGCCAGCTCAAGTGCCAACGACGCTGATTCACCTTGAGACAACCCTGCTGCACTATACTGACCATTTTGCTCCGTAGGTGTATCATCTTCCTCCTGCGAGAACATAGTAGTTTTTGCCCTAGCTCCCGTAGAGGGAGGAGTCTGATGTGCCATCTCTTCTTCTCGAAGTTTGTCAGCAATCAGTGAACGCAGTTGCGCAGCTGTGAGAGTGCGTTTGTATTTAATGCCAATGGAACGAGCAATTTGCCAACAACGCTGTAGGGACAATTTAGGTAGGTTATGCAAAGTATATGCCGACACCAGACGTCTGACTCGTCTAGGTGGCATAAGTTATTCGCTATGCACAGTACGATTGCAGAATACCCCAACGTAACACGTTAATTTGCAGAACACGCTTAGCTATGCACAGTACGATTGCAGAATACGCATACAAGCAAAGCTGACTGCAAAATTCTCCACACCGAACAGGCTAGTAACAACTGACACGCAAAATTTGTAAAGCAATGCCTGACGGCAAGCTACACACTGTTCTACAAGATTGACCGTAGCGAAGCGAGCACACCGAACAAGCTAGTAGCGAGCTGTTGAACGATCACACAATAGCAAGGCTGACCATAACAAAGTAACTGACACGCAAAATTTGTAAAGCGTTGGCAAAGCTAATGCAATGCCAGACAGCAAGCTGCACAATGTTCCTGCTACCAGCTTCACCCTAAGCTCAACCGTTTCTCTAAGTCCAGCTCCAGCTCTCGGACAGGCTACCCATATTACAACCCAGGAATCCAAATGGCCTGTTATCCTGGGTGTAAAGGGAGCAAAATAAACACAGCAGAAAAAGTTTAGACTTATATTATCCTTCACCAATTTAGAACAGCAATATGTACACTATGTACAGTGATAAGTATAGTGCACTCCACGGTAAGCAAGGCAGAAATAGAAGCCACAAGATAGCAGACCGTGCTTCAACCAGCTCTAGAATGGGAATGACAAGGGCAGACAGGAGAGTGGTACCCACATAACCTCTGCGATTGCCAAAACCATCTTCTTATTGGCTGGAACCTGGTCACTAGTTGAACGACGGGGCCCCATCATCAACTCTCAGCAACCTGGTTCGCTGGTTGGGGGAGATAGCCTGTAAATGAGGGTGTGTACATGCGCCGAATAAAGGTTACGTACTCTTTGCATGCCACAAGACTCACATAGTGGCTATCACTGGAGGCAGTAGACTCACATAGTGGCTAACATCACTGGAGGCAGTAGACTCACATAGTGGCTAACATCACTGGAGGCAGTAGACTCACACAGTGGCTAACATCACTGGAGGCAGTAGACTCACACAGTGGCTAACATCACTGGAGGCAGTATACTCACATAGTGGCTAACATCACTGGAGGCAGTAGACTCACACAGTGGCTAACATCACTGGAGGCAGTAGACTCACATAGTGGCTAACATCACTGGAGGCAGTAGACTCACATAGTGGCTAACATCACTGGAGGCAGTAGACTCACATAGTGGCTAACATCACTGGAGGCAGTAGACTCACATAGTGGCTAACATCACTGGAGGCAGTAGACTCACATAGTGGCTAACATCACTGGAGGCAGTAGACTCACATAGTGGCTAACATCACTGGAGGCAGTAGACTCACACAGTGGCTAACATCACTGGAGGCAGTAGACTCACATAGTGGCTAACATCACTGGAGGCAGTAGACTCACATAGTGGCTAACATCACTGGAGGCAGTAGACTCACATAGTGGCTAACATCACTGGAGGCAGTAGACTCACACAGTGGCTAACATCACTGGAGGCAGTAGACTCACATAGTGGCTAACATCACTGGAGGCAGTAGACTCACATAGTGGCTAACATCACTGGAGGCAGTAGACTCACACAGTGGCTAACATCACTGGAGGCAGTAGACTCACATAGTGGCTAACATCACTGGAGGCAATAGACTCACACAGTGGCTAACATCACTGGAGGCAGTAGACTCACAGTGGCTAACATCACTGGAGGCAGTAGACTCACACAGTGGTTACCATCACTGGAGGCAGTAGACTCGCATAGTGGCTAACATCACTGGAGGCACTAGACTCACACAGTGGCTAACATCACTGGAGGCAGTAGACTCGCATAGTGGCTAACATCACTGGAGGCAGTAGACTCGCATAGTGGCTAACATCACTGGAGGCAGTAGACTCACACAGTGGCTAACATCACTGGAGGCAGTAGACTCACATAGTGGCTAACATCACTGGAGGCAGTAGACTCGCACAGTGGCTAACATCACTGGAGGCAGTAGACTCACATAGTGGCTAACATCACTGGAGGCAGTAGACTCGCATAGTGGCTAACATTACTGGAGGCAGTAGACTCACATAGTGGCTAACATCACTGGAGGCACTAGACTCACATAATGGTAACATTACTGGAGGTACTAGACTCACATAATTGTGACATTACTGGAGGTACTAGACTCACATAATGGTGACATCACTGGAGGCAGTAGACTCACATAATGGTAACATCACTGGAGGCAGTAGACTCACATAATGGTGACATCACTGGAGGCAGTAGACTCACATAATGGTGACATCACTGGAGGCAGTAGACTCACATAATGGTAACATCACTGGAGGCAGTAGACTCACATAATGGTAACATCACTGGAGGCAGTAGACTCACATAATGGTGACATCACTGGAGGCACTAGGCTCACATAATGGTAACATCACTGGAGGCAGTAGACTCTCATAATGATAACATCACTGGAGGCAGTAGACTCACATAATGATAACATCACTGGAGGCAGTAGACTCACATAATGGTAACATCACTGGAGGCAGTAGACTCACATAATGGTGACATCACTGGAGGCAGTAGACTCACATAATGGTAACATCACTGGAGGCAGTAGACTCACATAATGGTAACATCACTGGAGGCAGTAGACTCACATAATGGTAACATCACTGGAGGTACTAGACTCACAATGGTAACATCACTGGAGGCAGTAGACTCACATAATGGTAACATTACTGGAGGTACTAGACTCACAATGGTAACATCACTGGAGGCAGTAGACTCACATAATGGTAACATCACTGGAGGCAGTAGACTCACATAATGGTAACATCACTGGAGGCAGTAGACTCACATAATGGTAACATCACTGGAGGTACTAGACTCACAATGGTAACATCACTGGAGGCAGTAGACTCACATAATGGTAACATTACTGGAGGTACTAGACTCACAATGGTAACATCACTGGAGGCAGTAGACTCACATAATGGTAACATCACTGGAGGCAGTAGACTCGCATAATGGTAACATCACTGGAGGCAGTAGACTCACATAATGGTGACATCACTGGAGGCACTAGGCTCACATAATGGTAACATCACTGGAGGCACTAGGCTCACATAATGGTGACATCACTGGAGGCACTAGGCTCACATAATGGTAACATCACTGGAGGCACTAGGCTCACATAATGGTGACATCACTATGTAGTAACATCATGATCACTGGCAGAACCAGAACTGATACTCAAGACAGTCAACAAGGAATTAATGTACAATTCTTGTGGATTTTATTACACATTCAGTTATTCCAAAATAATAAAACTGAATTACTATATAATAAAGCTGAATTATTACTACTACATAATAAAGCTGAATTATTACTACTACATAATAAAGCTGAATTATTACTACATAATAAAGCTGAATTATTACTACATAATAAAGCTGAATTATTACTACTACATAATAAAGCTGAATTATTACTACTACATAATAAAGCTGAATTATTACTACTACATATTAAAGCTGAATTATTACTACTACATAATAAAGCTGAATTATTACTACTACATATTAAAGCTGAATTATTACTACTACATAATAAAGCTGAATTATTACTACTACATAATAAGGCTGAATTATTACTTCTATATAATAAAGCTGAATTATTACTACATAATAAAGCTGAATTATTACTACATAATAAAGCTGAATTATTACTACTACATAATAAAGCTGAATTATTACTTCTATATAATAAAGCTGAATTATTACTACTACATAATAAAGCTGAATTATTACTACTACATAATAAAGCTGAATTATTACTACATAATAAAGCTGAATTATTACTACATAATAAAGCTGAATTATTACTACATAATAAAGCTGAATTATTACTACATAATAAAGCTGAATTATTACTACATAATAAAGCTTAATTACTATATAATGAAGCTGAATTATTACTACATAATAAAGCTGAATTACTACTACATAATAAAGCTGAATTACTATATAAAGCTGAATTATTACTAGATAATAAAGCTTAATTATTACTAGATAACAAAGCTGAATGATTATTAGATAAAGCTGAATTATTACTAGATAATAAAGCTTAATTATTACTAGATAACAAAGCTGAATTATTACTATATAATAAAGCTTAATTATTACTAGATAACAAAGCTGAATTATTACTAGATAATAAAGCTTAATTATTACTAGATAACAAAGCTGAATTATTACTAGATAATAAAGCTTAATTATTACTAGATAATAAAGCTTAATTATTACTAGATAATAAAGCTTAATTATTACTAGATAACAAAGCTGAATTGTTACTAGATAACAAAGCTGAATTATTACTAGATAACAAAGCTGAATTATTACTAGATAATAAAGCTTAATTATTACTAGATAATAAAGCTTAATTATTACTAGATAATAAAGCTTAATTATTACTAGATAACAAAGCTGAATTGTTACTAGATAACAAAGCTGAATTATTACTAGATAACAAAGATGAATTATTACTAGATAACAAAGCTGAATTATTACTATATAACAAAGCTGAATTATTACTATATAATAAAGCTGAATTACATAATAAAGCTGAATTATTACTATATAATAAAGCTGAATTACATAATAAAGCTGAATTATTACTATATAATAAAGTTGAATTACATAATAAAGCTGAATTATTACTATATAATAAAGCTAAATTATTACTTAAATAAAACACCCTTAAGAAAGGTGTAAAACCTAACTTATTATGTGTGTCAAACATCAACAATAATATTATGATAGAAGTAAATAATGAATGTGAATGTCACTGGAGTAAAATTAGAAGCCTGAGTATTTTTGTAACTATGATAACAAAGACGTAGATAAGAATATAATTAAGTATGTAGTCAGGCTTATGGTCACTGTCAACACTATATGCTTCATTGTTCACTGTGATTCTTGTCCTTCACCTGAACAAGGATCGTTTCTTTCTTTCTAGTTTACATTTTCTCTTTTTATTTAGGGGAATGTACATTGAACACTTCAACTGCATCAGAGTTAATCCCCTCCAGACACTGTTTCAGGTCCATGGTGTTTAGGATATCTTCCCGGTGTGTTTCATTTAGGACATGGTTAATTTGTTACTGAGGAATAGAGAGAGAAATATTATAATAACCTGTGATATATGAAGGTATTTTATTAATGTAAAAAATATACCAGACAAATATATATCGTAAAGTTGCTCGCAAGAGATAAGAAATTTGTAGATATAAAGCCAGAGGTACTCCAGTTAACCCTCTCAGGGGAGAGTTCTTAGACTTTTTTTCTATCCATATGCTCATGCACTATCATCCACAGGATGGATATCAGGTGCACAAAAAAATTTCCTCCCCTAGTAACACCCTCAGCGACCCTCGCCCCTCCCAGGTGTCCTCAGCAGTCACACAGGAAACCATTAGACTTGACAAGACCCCCTGTGTGCGGTCACCACCTTCAAGATTAATTATATATATATATATATATATATATATACATATATACATATATATACATATATATATATATATATATATACATATATACATATATATACATATATATATATATATATATATACATATATACATATATATACATATATATATATATATACATATATACATATATATACATATATATATATATATACATATATACATATATATACATATATATATATATATATATATACATATATACATATATATACATATATATATATATATACATATATATATATATACATATATATATATATACATATATATATATATACATATATATATATATACATATATATATATATACATATATATACATATATATATATATACATATATATACATATATATATATACATATATATATATACACATATATATACATATATATATATATACATATATATATATACATATATATATATATATATATATATATATATATATATATATATATATATATATATATATATATATAATTATATATATTACACGTGTTTTACCAATGCTCTTATATGGGTGTGAAGCATGGGTGATGAATGTTGCAGCGAGAAGGCTGGAGGCAGTGGAGATGTCATGTCTGAGGGCAATGTGTGTGGTGTGAATATAATGCAGAGAATTCGTAGTTTGGAAGTTAGGAGGAGGTGCGGAATTACCAAAACTGTTGTCCAGAGGGCTGAGGAAGGGTTGTTGAGGTGGTTCGGACATGTAGAGAGAATGGAGCGAAACAGAGTGACTTCAAGAGTGTATCAGTCTGTAGTGGAAGGAAGGCGGGGTAGGGGTCGGCCTAGGAAAGGTTGGAGGGAGGGGGTAAAGGAGGTTTTGTGTGCGAGGGGCTTGGACTTCTAGCAGGCATGCGTGAGCGTGTTTGATAGGAGTGAATGGAGACAAATGGTTTTTAATACTTGACGTGCTGTTGGAGTGTGAGCAAAGTAACATTTATGAAGGGGTTCAGGGAAACCGGCAGGCCGGACTTGAGTCCTGGAGATGGGAAGTACAGTGCCTGCACTCTGAAGGAGGGGTGTTAATGTTGCAGTTTAAAAACTGTAGTGTAAAGCACCCTTCTGGCAAGACAGTGATGGAGTGAATGATGGTGAAAGTTTTTCTTTTTCGAGCCACCCTGCCTTGGTGGGAATCGGCCAGTGCGATAATAAAATAAAATAAAAATTACACGTTACTTACTATTTGGTCCTAGGCACATGTCGATTAGACACTAGGCCTGTTGTATATATGTGTGTGTGTGTGTGTGTGTGTGTGTGTGTGTGTGTGTGTGTGTGTGTGTGTGTGTACTCACCTAATTGTGGTTGCAGGGGTCGAAACTTAGCTCCTGGCCCCGCCTCTTCACTGACCGCTACTGGGTCCTCCCTTTCCCTGCTCCATGAGCTTTATCATACCTCGTCTTAAAACTATGTATCGTTCCTGCCTCCACTACATCACATGCCAGATTATTCCACTTCCTAACAACTGTTTGGCTGAAGAAATACTTCCTAACATCCCTTTGACTCTTCCGAGTCTTCAACTTGTGTGTATGCGTGTGTGTATGCGTGTGTGTATTCGTTTATTTTTGGTTGCAGGGGTAGAGTTCTGCCTCTGCCGGATGTCAGGTTCTCTCCTAACTGGGGTACCTCTGTCATACCTCTTCTTCAAACCATACATGGAGTCTGCCTATAACATTTCGCTAAGTCGTTTCATTTCTTGACTAAGACTTGAAAAGTATTTTCTAATATCCCTGTGACTCACCTGTTTTTTTTAGTATTGAGCTGTGTCCTTGTGTACCTGTGACCAGCCTCTCACACACACTATTCACCCTCTCATTTCCTCTTAGTATTTTTCTACTTGGTAATCACGTCACCCCTGGTCTTTCTGTCCTCTAGTGTCCTCAGGTTTACCTCTAGTTTCTTCCTCCTCATAGTTCATGGTTAACGATGGGCCTGACATAAGTCGCCTTTGTGTACTCCCCTAATTGTGATTGCAGGGGTTGATTCATAGCTCCTGGCCCCGCCTCTTTACTGGTCACTGCAGTGTGTGCAGCGACCAGTGAAGCTCGTGCGTATTTGAACGTTTTCTAGTGTTCAGTCACCTCCTTGCCAGACGCATCATGGTCGTCCTCAGTTTCATTACCTTTTCTTAAATATATTGTTTAAGTGTGTTATAAATGTAGCTTAACTCAACCTAAGTTAACCTTAAATAAAGAAAATAATATTTCGAAGATTTCGGAAAGTCAGAAGAAACTGACTCTGGGAATAACTTACAAAAATTAATAGTGAAATTAGAATATGAATAATCATACTGAGTCGAGTTGGGTATTGTGTTTCACTTGGGTACTGTGTTTCACCCGAGTATTGTGTTTCACCTGGGTATTTTGTTTCACCCGAGTATTGTGTTTCACCCGGGTATTGTGTTTCACCTGGGTATTGTGTTTCACCCGAGTATTGTGTTTCACTTGGGTATTGTGTTTCACCCGGGTATTGTGTTTCACCCGGGTATTGTGTTTCACCCGGGTATTGTGTTTCACCCGGGTATTGTGTTTCACCCGGGTATTGTGTTTCACCCGGGTATTGTGTTTCACCCGAGTATTGCGTTTCACCCGGGTATTGCGTTTCACCTGGGTATTGTGTTTCACCCGAGTATTGTGTTTCACCCGGGTATTGTGTTTCACCTGGGTATTGTGTTTCACCCGAGTATTGTGTTTCACCCGGGTATTGTGTTTCACCCGAGTATTGTGTTTCACCCGCGTATTGTGTTTCACCCGGGTATTGTGTTTCACCTGGGTATTGTGTTTCACCCGGGTATTGTGTTTCACCCGAGTATTGTGTTTCACCCGGGTATTGTGTTTCACCCGAGTATTGTGTTTCACCCGGGTATTGTGTTTCACCTGGGTATTGTGTTTCACCCGAGTATTGTGTTTCACCCGGGTATTGTGTTTCACCTGGGTATTGTGTTTCACCCGAGTATTGTGTTTCACTTGGGTATTGTGTTTCACCTGGGTATTGTGTTTCACCCGGGTATTGTGTTTCACCCGGGTATTGTGTTTCACCCGGGTATTGTGTTTCACCCGGGTATTGTGTTTCACCCGGGTATTGTGTTTCACCTGGGTATTGTGTTTCACCCGAGTATTGTGTTTCACTTGGGTATTGTGTTTCACCCGGGTATTGTGTTTCACCCGGGTATTGTGTTTCACCCGGGTATTGTGTTTCACCCGGGTATTGTGTTTCACCCGGGTATTGTGTTTCACCCGGGTATTGTGTTTCACCCGGGTATTGTGTTTCACCCGGGTATTGTGTTTCACCCGGGTATTGTGTTTCACCCGGGTATTGTGTTTCACCCGGGTATTGTGTTTCACACGGGTATTGTGTTTAACCTGGGTATTGTGTTTAACCTGGGTATTGTGTTTAACCTGGGTATTGTGGTTCACCTGAGTATTGTGTTTCACCTGAGTAGTGTGTTTCACCTGAGTAGTGTGTTTCACCTGAGTAGTGTGTTTCACCTGAGTAGTGTGTTTCACCTGGGTAGTGTGTTTCACCTGGGTATTGTTTCACCTGGGTATTGTGTTTCACATGAGAATTGTGTGTCATCTGGGTAGTATGTTTCACATGGGTATTGTGTTTCACCTGAGTAGTGTGTGTCACCTGGGTAGTGCGTTTCACCTGGGTTGTGTGTTTCACCTGGGTAGT
>NW_027199439.1:20000-32170 GCF_038502225.1 Cherax quadricarinatus | reverse complement strand
ATGTGTTTATGTTTCCATGATCCCATGTATCAGAAACCTTCCCTATGAGGATAGACTGAGGGCCCTGAATCTGCACTCTCTCGAAAGACGTAGAATTAGGGGGGATATGATCGAGGTGTATAAATGGAAGACAGGAATAAATAAAGGGGATGTAAATAGCGTGCTGAAAATTTCCAGCCTAGACAGGACTCGCAGCAATGGTTTCAAGTTGGAAAAATTCAGATTCAGGAAGGATATAGGAAAACACTGGTTTGGTAATAGAGTTGTGGATGAGTGGAACAAACTCCCGAGTACAGTTATTCAGGCTAAAACGTTGTGTAGTTTTAAAAATAGATTAGATAAATACATGAGTGGATGTGAGTGGGTGTGAGTTGGACCTGACTAGCTTGTGCTACTGGGTCTGGTGCAGTGCTCCATCCTTGAGTGGATGTGACCTGACTGGGTGGGTCATTGGTCTAATCCGGGGGGGTCGTTGGTCTAATCCGGGGGGGACATGGACCTGCTCCGCATGGGTCAGTAGGCCTGTTGCAGTGTTCCTTCTTTCTTATGTTCTTATGTTCATATCCAATATTCCCTGAAGAACCTAACAGGTCACACTGCCTCGCCACGCTCCGTAACGCTGCCTCGCCGCGCTCCGCAACACTGCCTCGCCATGCTCCGTAACGCTGCCTCGCCACGCTCCGCAACACTGACTCGCCACGCTCCGTAACGCTGCCTCGCCACGCTCCGCAACACTGACTCGCCACGCTCCGTAACACTGTCTCGCCACGCTCCGTAACGCTGCCTCGCCACGCTCCGCAACACTGATTCGCCACGCTCCGCAACACTGTCTCGCTACGCTTTGTAACACTGCCTCGCCACGCTCCGTAACGCTGCCTCGCCACGTTCTGCAACACTGTCTCGCCACGCTCCGTAACACTGCCTCGCCACGCTCCGCAACACTGCCTCGCCACGCTCCGTAACACTGCCTCGCCACGCTCCGTAACACTGCCTCGCCACGCTCCGCAACACTGTCTCTCCACGCTCCGTAACACTGCTTCGCCACGCTCCGTAACACTGCCTCGCCACGCTCCATAACACTGCCTCGCCGCGCTCCGCAACACTGCCTCGCCACGCTCCGCAACACTGCATCGCCGCGCTCCGCAACACTGCCTCGCCGCGCTCCGCAACACTGCCTCGTCACGCTCCGCAACACTGCCTCGCCGCGCTCTGCAACACTGCCTCGCCGCGCTCCGCAACTCTGCCTCGCCGCGCTCCGCAACACTGCCTCGCCGCGCTCCGCAACACTGCCTCGACGCGCTCTGCAACACTGCCTCGCCGCGCTCTGCAATACTGCCTCGCCACGCTCCGTAACGCTGCCTCGCCGCGCTCCGCAACACTGCCTCACCGCGCTCCGCAACACTGCCTCGCCACGCTCCGTAACACTGCCTCGCCGCGCTCCGCAACACTGCCTCGCCGCGCTCCACAACACTGCCTCGCCGCGCTCCGCAACACTGCCTCGCCGCACCCTGCAACACTGCCTCGCCGCACCCTGCAACACTGCCTCGCCGCACCCTGCAACACTGCCTCGCCGCACCCTGCAACACTGCCTCGCCATACCCTGCAACACTGCCTCGCCGCACCCTGCAACACTGCCTCGCCACACCCTGCAACACTGCCTCGCCACACCCTGCAACACTGCCTCGCCGCACCCTGCAACACTTCCTCGCCGCACCCTGCAATACTGCCTCGCCGTACCCTGCAACACTGCCTGGCCACACCCTGCAACACTGCCTCGCCGCACCCTGCAACAGTGCCTCGCCACACCCTGCAACACTGCCTCGCCACACCCTGCAACACTGCCTCGCCACACCCTGCAACACTGCCTCGCCGCACCCTGCAACACTTCCTCGCCACACCCTGCAATACTGCCTCGCCGTACCCTGCAACACTGCCTCGCCGCACCCTGCAACACTGCCTCGCCACACCCTGCAACACTGCCTCGCCACACCCTGCAACACTTCCTCGCCGCACCCTGCAATACTGCCTCGCCGCACCCTGCAACGCTGCCTGACCGCACCCTGCAACACTGCCTGGCCGCACGATGCAACACTTCCTCGCCGCACCCTGCAACACTGCCTCGCCGCACCCTGCAACACTGCCTTGCCGCACCCTGCAACACTGCCTCGCCACACCCTGCAACACTGCCTCGCCGCACCCTGCAACACTGCCTCGCCGCACCCTGCAACACTGCCTCGCCGCACCCTGCAACACTGCCTCGCCATACCCTGCAACATTGTCTCGCCGCACCCTGCAACACTGCCTCGCCACACCCTGCAACACTGCCTCGCCGCACCCTGCAACACTGCCTCGCCTTACCCTGCAACATTGTCTCGCCGCACCCTGCAACACTGCCTCGCCACACCCTGCAACACTGCCTCGCCGTACCCTGCAACACTGCCTCGCCGCACCCTGCAACACTGCCTCGCCATACCCTGCAACATTGTCTCGCCGCACCCTGCAACACTTCCTCGCCGCACCCTGCAATACTGCCTCGCCGTACCCTGCAACAGTGCCTCGCCACACCCTGCAACACTTCCTCTCCGCACCCTGCAATACTGCCTCGCCGCACCCTGCAACACTGCCTCGCCACACCCTGCAACACTGCCTCGCCACACCCTGCAACACTGCCTCGCCGCACCCTGCAACACTTCCTCGCCGCACCCTGCAATACTGCCTCGCCGCACCCTGCAACACTGCCTGGCCGCACCCTGCAACACTGCCTCGCCGCACCCTGCAACACTGCCTCGCCGCACCCTGCAACACTGCCTGGCCGCACCCTGCAACACTGCCTGGCCGCACCCTGCAACACTTCCTCGCCGCACCCTTCAACACTTCCTCGCCGCACCCTGCAACACTGCCTTCCACACCCTGCAACACTGCCTCGCCACACTCTGCAACACTGCCTCGCCACACCCTGCAACACTGCCTCGCCACACCCTGCAATACTGCCTCGCCGCACCCTGCAACACTGCCTGGCCGCATCCTGCAACACTGCCTCGCCGCACCCTGCAACACTGCCTCGCCGCACCCTGCAACACTTCCTCGCCGCACCCTGCAACACTGCCTCGCCGCACCCTGCAACACTGCCTCGCCGCACCCTGCAACACTTCCTCGCCGCACCCTGCAACACTTCCTCGCCGCACCCTGCAACACTGCCTCGCCGCACCCTGCAACACTTCCTCGCCGCACCCTGCAACACTGCCTCGCCGCACCTTGCAACACTGCCTCGCCGCACCCTGCAACACTGCCTCGCCGAACCCTGCAACACTTCCTCGCCACACCCTGCAACACTGCCTCGCCGCACCCTGCAACACTTCCTCGCCGCACCCTGCAACACTGCCTCGCCGCACCCTGCAACACTTCCTCGCCGCACCCTGCAACACTGCCTCGCCGCACCCTGCAACACTGCCTCGCCGCACCCTGCAACACTGCCTCGCCGCACCCTGCAACACTGCCTCGCCGCACCCTGCAACACTTCCTCGCCGCACCCTGCAACACTGCCTCGCCGCACCCTGCAACACTTCCTCGCCGCACCCTGCAACACTGCCTCGCCGCACCCTGCAACACTGCCTCGCCGCACCCTGCAACACTTCCTCGCCGCACCCTGCAACACTTCCTCGCCGCACCCTGCAACACTGCCTCGCCGCACCCTGCAACACTGCCTCGCCGCACCCTGCAACACTGCCTCGCCGCACCCTGCAACACTGCCTCGCCGCACCCTGCAACACTGCCTCGCCGCACCCTGCAACACTGCCTCGCCGCACCCTGCAACACTGCCTCGCCGCACCCTGCAACACTGCCTCGCCGCACCCTGCAACACTTCCTCGCCGCACCCTGCAACACTGCCTCGCCGCACCCTGCAACACTTCCTCGCCGCACCCTGCAACACTGCCTCGCCGCACCCTGCAACACTGCCTCGCCGCACCCTGCAACACTTCCTCGCCGCACCCTGCAACACTTCCTCGCCGCACCCTGCAACACTGCCTCGCCGCACCCTGCAACACTGCCTCGCCGCACCCTGCAACACTGCCTCGCCGCACCCTGCAACACTGCCTCGCCGCACCCTGCAACACTGCCTCGCCGCACCCTGCAACACTGCCTCGCCGCACCCTGCAACACTGCCTCGCCGCACCCTGCAACACTGCCTCGCCGCACCCTGCACCCTGCAACACTGCCTCGCCGCACCCTGCAACACTGCCTCGCCGCACCCTGCAACACTGCCTCGCCGCACCCTGCAACACTGCCTCGCCGCACCCTGCAACACTGCCTCGCCGCACCCTGCAACACTGCCTCGCCGCACCCTGCAACACTGCCTCGCCGCACCCTGCAACACTGCCTCGCCGCACCCTGCAACACTGCCTCGCCGCACCCTGCAACACTGCCTCGCCGCACCCTGCAACACTGCCTCGCCGCACCCTGCAACACTGCCTCGCCGCACCCTGCAACACTGCCTCGCCGCACCCTGCAACACTGCCTCGCCGCACCCTGCAACACTGCCTCGCCGCACCCTGCAACACTGCCTCGCCGCACCCTGCAACACTGCCTGGCCGCACCCTGCAACACTGCCTGGCCGCACCCTGCAACACTGCCTCGCCGCACCCTGCAACACTGCCTGGCCGCACCCTGCAACACTGCCTCGCCGCACCCTGCAACACTGCCTCGCCGCACCCTGCAACACTGCCTCGCCGCACCCTGCAACACTGCCTCGCCGCACCCTGCAACACTGCCTGGCCGCACCCTGCAACACTGCCTGGCCGCACCCTGCAACACTGCCTCGCCGCACCCTGCAACACTGCCTCGCCGCACCCTGCAACACTGCCTGGCCGCACCCTGCAACACTGCCTGGCCGCACCCTGCAACACTGCCTCGCCGCACCCTGCAACACTGCCTCGCCGCACCCTGCAACACTGCCTCGCCGCACCCTGCAACACTGCCTCGCCGCACCCTGCAACACTGCCTGGCCGCACCCTGCAACACTGCCTCGCCGCACCCTGCAACACTGCCTCGCCGCACCCTGCAACACTGCCTCGCCGCACCCTGCAACACTGCCTCGCCGCACCCTGCAACACTGCCTCGCCGCACCCTGCAACACTGCCTCGCCGCACCCTGCAACACTGCCTGGCCGCACCCTGCAACACTGCAATCTTACAGCCGCACAGCACCCAGCTTCCTGCATCATGCAGCAATCTTACAGCCGCACAGCACCCAGCTTCCTGCATCATGCAGCAGCACAGCCGCACAGCACTCTTGCACAGCCTTACGCCGCACAGCACCCAGCTTCCTGCATGCATGCCTCGCCGCAGCAATCTTACAGCCGCACAGCACCCAGCTTCCTGCATCATGCAGCAATCTTACAGCCGCACAGCACCCAGCTTCCTGCATCATGCAGCAATCTTACAGCCGCACAGCACCCAGCTTCCTGCATCATGCAGCAATCTTACAGCCGCACAGCACCCAGCTTCCTGCATCATGCAGCAATCTTACAGCCGCACAGCACCCAGCTTCCTGCATCATGCAGCAATCTTACAGCCGCACAGCACCCAGCTTCCTGCATCATGCAGCAATCTTACAGCCGCACAGCACCCAGCTTCCTGCATCATGCAGCAATCTTACAGCCGCACAGCACCCAGCTTCCTGCATCATGCAGCAATCTTACAGCCGCACAGCACCCAGCTTCCTGCATCATGCAGCAATCTTACAGCCGCACAGCACCCAGCTTCCTGCATCATGCAGCAATCTTACAGCCGCACAGCACCCAGCTTCCTGCATCATGCAACAATCTTACAGCCGCACAGCACCCAGCTTCCTGCATCATGCAGCAATCTTACAGCCGCACAGCACCCAGCTTCCTGCATCATGCAGCAATCTTACAGCCGCACAGCACCCAGCTTCCTGCATCACAGCCGCACAGCACCCAGCTTCCTGCATCATGCAGCAATCTTACAGCCGCACAGCACCCAGCTTCCTGCATCATGCAGCAATCTTACAGCCGCACAGCACCCAGCTTCCTGCATCATGCAGCAATCTTACAGCCGCACAGCACCCAGCTTCCTGCATCATGCAGCAATCTTACAGCCGCACAGCACCCAGCTTCCTGCATCATGCAACAATCTTACAGCCGCACAGCACCCAGCTTCCTGCATCATGCAGCAATCTTACAGCCGCACAGCACCCAGCTTCCTGCATCATGCAGCAATCTTACAGCCGCACAGCACCCAGCTTCCTGCATCATGCAGCAATCTTACAGCCACACTTGCATGACACATAACCCGGAAGATTATATCTTTATGAGTGAACATGTGTGGAAGACAAGTCTTACTGTTACTTCCCTGAGTTACTGATCATTGATGATGTGTATTTTTAATAGTAGAAATATAAATATATTGAACGATAGCTACCAGGAAGTGAGGTTAATCGCTTAGGTGTTTAGTGGTGATCACCGGTTCCTTAAATCTCTCAAACCAACTGTTGCTGGTCTTAAATTCACCAATATGAGTACTAGTTCCAGGCATTTTTTCCTGTTCCCTGGGTGTTAGTCGGGGGCTGAAGGGGACTGATGCCCCCCTCCTGGAGAAAATTTCTCCGCATCTGAGTTCTCCAGAAGAATTACACACTTGTTGTTTGCTGTTCCAACAAACAAGAAAGCAGTGTATTTGATCTTCAACTCTACCCTGGACTTGTGCTTCACCTCCAACATCTTCAGTGTCTTCGGTTCCAGAGACTACTGTCGGACACTCCACTCACCTTTTCGTTTCTTGCTGCAGCATTTGAATCCATTTCAAATCCTTCATCATCAAATCCCGGTTCCAAATCAAGAAAATTGAATCAAAACACAATTATATAGATTTTATAATATGTATGTTGAATGACTGATGAATTTCTCTTTCAACAACAATAAAAATGATAAATGCAAGAAATATATCAAGTCTGAAATAAGGTAATTTAGTGTCAGTGAGGCTAATAAATATTCTCACAGTGGGCTGGTTCCAGTGGCAGGTGGTATATTAGACGGAATGAAAGAGCTGGAACCAGGTATACATTTACACAGGGATGCCCACAGTCATGCAGCGCGTCTGGACGAAGTTGAACATCTCTGGTTGGTTCAGACAAATGAACATTCCTAGATCAAGATTTTGAAGTCCCTCGAATGAGACTGTCCCAGTTAACTGAACTGGCTATTAATACGTATAATGAGAGTAAGCAAATGACTCTATCTGCAAACTCTTGGTTATCCCGATTACTTGTAATAATACATGTTTATAATCAAATAGCTTACCGTGGACTGGACTCAGTCTTGTAGCCTCCACTCCACGTATATCTGCTTTACATGTAGTTGCTGAGGTCGTCACGAGAACTATGACTGCCGAGTTGAACTACGACTCTTTTTTCGTTACAGGTTGACAGCTGACAGCAGATTTATTGCTGCTCGCGATCTAAGTAAATAAAAATATGACAGTTTTAGGCGAAAGTCAATGGAATAAGAATGGTTCCGAAGTGTTGTTAGATTATCTGAATACTCTTGTTATCGAGGAAGTGGAAAATGATAGTTAAATCGGCTGATGACTGGTGGTATAATTGTTAATACTGGTAAGTAAAGTGGACTATACTGAGGTATAAAAAGGTGTTAACCTCCAGATGTATTTTGTATATGGCTCACAGCTAACAGGTCTGACGTAGCATTTTCTTACCTAAAATCATTGGTTATGGAAGTCAAGCACTGTCAATAAGTCTCAAAGCTGCTACTGTTACAGTATTACGGAAGTTCGGTACTTTAGACTGATTAATACAGAAGCTTGTGGAGGGCTCTAGATCGAGGCTCTGCAGGCTTCTGCAGCGTGTCGAAGCTCATTTTATGGAGCATCTGATTGAGTTCCGTGAATCGATTTGGAAGATGTACGATCCATAATCACTGGAACTACGTATGTGCCTCTGAGTACAGTACATCAAACAAGTAAACACTGATAACATGTTTCTTTCAAAGATAATCCGCACATCGGAGAAACAAATTTATGAAGACATTATGTGTGATAGTTAAGGTTCCAAGTCGGACCGAAACGTCGTGATAAATTTCTTTGCATATTGTTCCAGTCACTGTATTGTGACTATATTCTTTAAGAAGTTTCTTGAGAATATGAAAGGATCATGACCAAGAATATTTCTAGTGTTGGACTTGTTTAGTCTCTCCGAAAACTTAAAAAACAAAGTTAATGGCAACTCTGTAATACTGAAGTTACTAAAAGACCTGCTGCTGCCTCTCACTTGATGGAGTCACTCAGGGCCAGGTGGCAGGGAAGACCTGCTGCTGCCTCTCACTTGATGGAGTCACTCAGGGCCAGGTGGCAGGGAAGACCTGCTGCTGCCTCTCACTTGATGGAGTCACTCAGGGCCAGGCGACAGGGAAGACCTGCTGCTGCCTCTCACTTGATGGAGTCACTCAGGGCCAGGCGACAGGGAAGACCTGCTGCTTCCTCTCACTTGATGGAGTCACTCAGGGCCAGGCGACAGGGAAGAGCTGCTGCTGCCTCTCACTTGATGGAGTCACTCAGGGCCAGGTGGCAGGGAAGACCTGCTGCTGCCTCTCACTTGATGGAGTCACTCAGGGCCAGGCGGCAGGGAAGACCTGCTGCTGCCTCTCACTTGATGGAGTCACTCAGGGCCAGGCGACAGGGAAGACCTGCTGCTTCCTCTCACTTGATGGAGTCACTCAGGGCCAGGCGACAGGGAAGAGCTGCTGCTGCCTCTCACTTGATGGAGTCACTCAGGGCCAGGCGGCAGGGAAGACCTGCTGCTGCCTCTCACTTGATGGAGTCACTCAGGGCCAGGCGGCAGGGAAGACCTGCTGCTGCCTCTCACTTGATGGAGTCACTCAGGGCCAGGCGACAGGGAAGACCTGCTGCTGCCTCTCACTTGATGGAGTCACTCAGGGCCAGGCGGCAGGGAAGACCTGCTGCTGCCTCTCACTTGATGGAGTCACTCAGGGCCAGGCGACAGGGAAGACCTGCTGCTGCCTCTCACTTGATGGAGTCACTCAGGGCCAGGTGGCAAGGAAGACCTGCTGCTGCCTCTCACTTGATGGAGTCACTCAGGGCCAGGCGGCAGGGAAGACCTGCTGCTGCCTCTCACTTGATGGAGTCACTCAGGGCCAGGCGGCAGGGAAGACCTGCTGCTGCCTCTCACTTGATGGAGTCACTCAGGGCCAGGCGACAGGGAAGACCTGCTGCTGCCTCTCACTTGATGGAGTCACTCAGGGCCAGGCGGCAGGGAAGACCTGCTGCTGCCTCTCACTTGATGGAGTCACTCAGGGCCAGGCGACAGGGAAGACCTGCTGCTGCCTCTCACTTGATGGAGTCACTCAGGGCCAGGCGACAGGGAAGACCTGCTGCTGCCTCTCACTTGATGGAGTCACTCAGGGCCAGGCGACAGGGAAGACCTGCTGCTTCCTCTCACTTGATGGAGTCACTCAGGGCCAGGCGACAGGGAAGACCTGCTGCTGCCTCTCACTTGATGGAGTCACTCAGGGCCAGGCGACAGGGAAGACCTGCTGCTTCCTCTCACTTGATGGAGTCACTCAGGGCCAGGCGACAGGGAAGACCTGCTGCTGCCTCTCACTTGATGGAGTCACTCAGGGCCAGGCGACAGGGAAGACCTGCTGCTTCCTCTCACTTGATGGAGTCACTCAGGGCCAGGCGACAGGGAAGACCTGCTGCTGCCTCTCACTTGATGGAGTCACTCAGGGCCAGGCGACAGGGAAGACCTGCTGCTGCCTCTCACTTGATGGAGTCACTCAGGGCCAGGCGACAGGGAAGACCTGCTGCTTCCTCTCACTTGATGGAGTCACTCAGGGCCAGGCGACAGGGAAGACCTGCTGCTTCCTCTCACTTGATGGAGTCACTCAGGGCCAGGCGACAGGGAAGACCTGCTGCTGCCTCTCACTTGATGGAGTCACTCAGGGCCAGGCGACAGGGAAGACCTGCTGCTGCCTCTCACTTGATGGAGTCACTCAGGGCCAGGCGACAGGGAAGACCTGCTGCTGCCTCTCACTTGATGGAATCACTCAGGGCCAGGCGGCAGGGAAGACCTGCTGCTGCCTCTCACTTGATGGAATCACTCAGGGCCAGGTGGCAGGGAAGACCTGCTGTTGCCTCTCACTTTCAATTCAATCCAATTCAATTTAAGTTTATTCTCTATAAGTGTTACAATGTGGGGTTTACAGGTTTTGGGTATTGTGTGGTTTACATGTTATAAAATACTAATTACAGAGGGGGCCACTAGGACACCTAGCCTGGCTAGGCATTTCGATGGAGTCACTCAGGGCCAGGCGACAGGGAAGACCTGCTGCTGCCTCTCACTTGATGGAGTCACTCAGGGCCAGGCGACAGGGAAGACCTGCTGCTGCCTCTCACTTGATGGAGTCACTCAGGGCCAGGCGGCAGGGAAGACCTGCTGCTGCCTCTCACTTGATGGAGTCACTCAGGGCCAGGCGGCAGGGAAGACCTGCTGCTGCCTCTCACTTGATGGAGTCACTCAGGGCCAGGCGACAGGGAAGACCTGCTGCTGCCTCTCACTTGATGGAGTCACTCAGGGCCAGGCGACAGGGAAGACCTGCTGCTTCCTCTCACTTGATGGAGTCACTCAGGGCCAGGCGGCAGGGAAGACCTGCTGCTGCCTCTCACTTGATGGAGTCACTCAGGGCCAGGCGACAGGGAAGACCTGCTGCTGCCTCTCACTTGATGGAGTCACTCAGGGCCAGGCGACAGGGAAGACCTGCTGCTTCCTCTCACTTGATGGAGTCACTCAGGGCCAGGCGGCAGGGAAGACCTGCTGCTGCCTCTCACTTGATGGAGTCACTCAGGGCCAGGCGACAGGGAAGACCTGCTGCTGCCTCTCACTTGATGGAGTCACTCAGGGCCAGGCGACAGGGAAGACCTGCTGCTTCCTCTCACTTGATGGAGTCACTCAGGGCCAGGCGGCAGGGAAGACCTGCTGCTGCCTCTCACTTGATGGAGTCACTCAGGGCCAGGCGACAGGGAAGACCTGCTGCTGCCTCTCACTTGATGGAGTCACTCAGGGCCAGGCGACAGGGAAGACCTGCTGCTGCCTCTCACTTGATGGAGTCACTTAGGGCCAGGCGGCAGGGAAGACCTGCTGCTGCCTCTCACTTGATGGAGTCACTTAGGGCCAGGTGGCAGTGAAGACCTGCTGCTGCCTCTCACTTGATGGAGTCACTCAGGGCCAGGCGACAGGGAAGACCTGCTGCTGCCTCTCACTTGATGGAGTCACTCAGGGCCAGGCGGCAGGGAAGACCTGCTGCTGCCTCTCACTTGATGGAGTCACTCAGGGCCAGGCGACAGGGAAGACCTGCTGCTGCCTCTCACTTGATGGAGTCACTCAGGGCCAGGCGACAGGGAAGACCTGCTGCTGCCTCTCACTTGATGGAGTCACTCAGGGCCAGGCGGCAGGGAAGACCTGCTGCTGCCTCTCACTTGATGGAGTCACTCAGGGCCAGGCGACAGGGAAGACCTGCTGCTGCCTCTCACTTGATGGAGTCACTCAGGGCCAGGTGGCAGGGAAGACCTGCTGCTGCCTCTCACTTGATGGAGTCACTCAGGGCCAGGCGGCAGGGAAGACCTGCTGCTGCCTCTCACTTGATGGAGTCACTCAGGGCCAGGCGACAGGGAAGACCTGCTGCTGCCTCTCACTTGATGGAATCACTCAGGGCCAGGCGGCAGGGAAGACCTGCTGCTGCCTCTCACTTGATGGAATCACTCAGGGCCAGGTGGCAGGGAAGACCTGCTGCTGCCTCTCACTTGATGGAGTCACTCAGGGCCAGGTGGCAGGGAAGACCTGCTGCTGCCTCTCACTTGATGGAGTCACTCAGGGCCAGGCGACAGGGAAGAGCTGCTGCTGCCTCTCACTTGATGGAGTCACTCAGGGCCAGGCGACAGGGAAGACCTGCTGCTGCCTCTCACTTGATGGAGTCACTCAGGGCCAGGCGACAGGGAAGACCTGCTGCTGCCTCTCACTTGATGGAGTCACTCAGGGCCAGGCGACAGGGAAGACCTGCTGCTGCCTCTCACTTGATGGAGTCACTCAGGGCCAGGCGACAGGGAAGACCTGCTGCTGCCTCT
>NW_027199439.1:0-10000 GCF_038502225.1 Cherax quadricarinatus | reverse complement strand
CGCTGCTGGAATGTGTTGCACGCTGCTGTAATGTGTTGCAGGCTGCTGTAATGTTAATAGGAGCGTGGAGGTGGGAGTGGCACTTGTTAAGAGAGAGAGGGAGTGGTCGCTTTCTCTCCGCTCCCTTAAACAAGACAGGGCGCGTGTGTTTGTTACACACACACAAAAACATAGAACAGTTAACCTAGACAGGTTGGAAGGTGCTCAAGTGACCTGTATGAGAGTGACTGCTACTGCTAGCTGATGTATGAGAGTGACTGCTACTGCTAGCTGATGTATGAGAGTGACTGCTACTGCTAGCTGATGTATGAGAGTGACTGCTACTGCTAGCTAATGTATGAGACTAACTGCTACTGCTATCTGATGTATGAGTGACTGCTACTGCTAGCTGATGAATGAGAGTGACTGCTACTGCTAGCTGATGTATGAGAGTGGCTGCTACTGCTAGCTAATGTATGAGACTGACTGCTACTGCTAGCTGATGTATGAGAGTGACTGCTACTGATAGCTGATGAATGAGAGTGACTGCTACTGCTAGCTGATGTATGAGAGTGACTGCTACTGCTAGCTGATGTATGAGAGTGACTGCTACTGCTAGCTAATGTATGAGACTGACTGCTACTGCTATCTGATGTATGAATGACTGCTACTGCTAGCTGATGAATGAGAGTGACTGCTACTGCTAGCTGATGTATGAGAGTGACTGCTACTGCTAGCTAATGTATGAGACTGACTGCTACTGCTAGCTGATGTATGAGAGTGACTGCTACTGATAGCTGATGAATGAGAGTGACTGCTACTGCTAGCTGATGTATGAGAGTGACTGCTACTGCTAGCTGATGTATGAGAGTGACTGCTACTGCTAGCTAATGTATGAGACTGACTGTTACTGCTATCTGATGTATGAGTGACTGCTACTGCTAGCTGATGAATGAGAGTGACTGCTACTGCTAGCTGATGTATGAGAGTGACTGCTACTGCTAGCTAATGTATGAGACTGACTGCTACTGCTAGCTGATGTATGAGAGTGACTGCTACTGATAGCTGATGTATGAGAGTGACTGCTACTGCTAGCTGATGTATGAGAGTGACTGCTACTGCTAGCTGATGTATGAGAGTGTCTGCTACTGCTAGCTGATGTATGAGAGTGACTGCTACTGCTAGCTTATGTATGAGACTGACTGCTACTGCTATCTGATGTATGAGAGTGACTGCTACTGCTAGCTGATGTATGAGAGTGACTGCTACTGCTAGCTGATGTATGAGAGTGACTGCTACTGCTAGCTGATGTATGAGAGTGGCTGCTACTGCTAGCTGATGTATGAGAGTGGCTTCTACTGCTAGCTGATGTATGAGAGTGACTGCTACTGCTAGCTGATGTATGAGAGTGACTGCTACTGCTAGCTGATGTATGAGAGTGTCTGCTACTGCTAGCTGATGTATGAGAGTGACTGCTACTGCTAGCTGATGTATGAGAGTGACTGCTACTGCTAGCTAATGTATGAGACTGACTGCTACTGCTAGCTGATGTATGAGAGTGACTGCTACTGCTAGCTGATGTATGAGAGGATAGCTACTGCTAGCTGATGTATGAGAGTGACTGCTACTGCTAGCTGATGTATGAGAGTGACTGCTACTGCTAGCTGATGTATGAGAGTGACTGCTACTGCTAGCTGATGTATGAGAGTGTCTGCTACTGCTAGCTTACGTATGAGACTGTCTGCTACTTCTAGCTGATGTATGAGAGTGACTGCTACTGCTAGCTAATGTATGAGAGTGTCTGCTACTGCTAGCTGATGTATGAGAGTGACTGCTACTGCTAGCTGATGTATGAGAGTGTCTGCTACTGCTAGCTGATGTATGAGAGTGACTGCTACTGCTAGCTGATGTATGAGAGTGTCTGCTACTGCTAGCTGATGTATGAGAGTGGCTGCTACTGCTAGCTGATGTATGAGAGTGTCTGGTACTGCTAGCTGATGTATGAGAGTGACTGCTACTGCTAGCTGATGTATGAGAGTGACTGCTACTGCTAGCTGATGTATGAGAGTGGCTGCTACTGCTAGCTGATGTATGAGAGTGGCTGCTACTGCTAATTTATTTATGAGAGTGGCTGCTACTGCTAGCTGTTGTATGAGAGTGACTGCTACTGCTAGCTGATGTATGAGAGTGGCTGCTACTGATAGCTGATGTATGAGAGTGACTGCTACTGCTAGCTGATGTATGAGAGTGACTGCTACTGCTAGCTGATGTATGAGAGTGTCTGCTACTGCTAGCTTATGTATGAGACTGTCTGCTACTTCTAGCTGATGTATGAGAGTGACTGCTACTGCTAGCTGATGTATGAGAGTGGCTGCTACTGCTAGCTGATGTATGAGAGTGACTGCTACTGCTAGCTGATGTATGAGAGTGACTGCTACTGCTAGCTGAAGTATGAGAGTGTCTGCTACTGCTAGCTGATGTATGAGAGTGACTGCTACTGCTAGCTCATGTATAAGAGTGGCTGCTACTGCTAGCTGATGTATGAGAGTGTCTGCTACTGCTAGCTGATGTATGAGAGTGTCTGCTACTGCTAGCTGATGTATGAGAGTGGCTGCTACTGCTAGCTGATGTATGAGAGTGACTGCTACTGCTAGCTGATGTATGAGAGTGACTGTTACTGATAGCTGATGTATGAGAGTGTCTGCTACTGCTAGCTGATGTATGAGAGTGGCTGCTACTGCTAGCTGATGTATGAGAGTGACTGCTACTGCTAGCTGAAGTATGAGAGTGTCTGCTACTGCTAGCTGATGTATGAGAGTGACTGCTACTGCTGTCTGATGTATGACAGTGTCTGCTACTGCTAGCTGATGTATGAGAGTGTCTGCTACTGCTAGCTGATGTATGAGAGTGGCTGCTACTGCTAGCTGATGTATGAGAGTGACTGCTACTGCTAGCTGATGTATGAGAGTGACTGTTACTGATAGCTGATGTATGAGAGTGTCTGCTACTGCTAATTGATATATGAGAGTGGCTGCTACTGCTAGCTGATGTATGAGAGTGTCTGCTACTGCTAATTGATGCATGAGAGTGACTGCTACTGCTAGCTGATGTATGAGAGTGGCTGCTACTGCTAGCTGATGTATGAGAGTGTCTGCTACTGCTAGCTGATGTATGAGAGTGGCTGCTACTGCTAGCTGATGTATGAGAGTGTCTGCTACTGCTAATTGATATATGAGAGTGGCTGCTACTGCTAGCTGATGTATGAGAGTGACTGCTACTGCTAGCTAATGTATGAGAGTGTCTGCTACTGCTAGCTGATGTATGAGAGTGTCTGCTACTGCTAATTGATGCATGAGAGTGACTGCTACTGCTAGCTGATGTATGAGAGTGTCTGCTACTGCTAAGTGATGTATGAGAGTGACTGCTACTGCTAGCTGATGTATGAGAGTGGCTGCTACTGCTAGCTGATGTATGAGAGTGTCTGCTACTGCTAGCTGATGTATGAGAGTGGCTGCTACTGCTAGCTGATGTATGAGAGTGTCTGCTACTGCTAATTGATGCATGAGAGTGACTGCTACTGCTAGCTGATGTATGAGAGTGTCTGCTACTGCTAGCTGATGTATGAGAGTGTCTGCTACTGCTAGCTGATGTATGAGAGTGACTGCTACTGCTAGCTGATGTATGAGAGTGGCTGCTACTGCTAGCTGATGTATGAGAGTGACTGCTACTGCTATCTGATGTATGAGAGTGACTGCTACTGCTAGCTGATGTATGAGAGTGGCTGCTACTGCTAGCTGATGTATGAGAGTGTCTGCTACTGCTAGCTGATGTATGAGAGTGGCTGCTACTGCTAGCTGATGTATGAGAGTGACTGCTACTGCTAGCTGATGTATGAGAGTGACTGTTACTGATAGCTGATGTATGAGAGTGTCTGCTACTGCTAGCTGATGTATGAGAGTGGCTGCTACTGCTAGCTGATGTATGAGAGTGTCTGCTACTGCTAGCTGATGTATGAGAGTGGCTGCTACTGCTAATTGATATATGAGAGTGGCTGCTACTGCTAGCTGATGTATGAGAGTGACTGCTACTGCTAGCTAATGTATGAGAGTGTCTGCTACTGCTAGCTGATGTATGAGAGTGTCTGCTACTGCTAATTGATGCATGAGAGTGACTGCTACTGCTAGCTGATGTATGAGAGTGTCTGCTACTGCTAATTGATGCATGAGAGTGACTGCTACTGCTAGCTGATGTATGAGAGTGGCTGCTACTGCTAGCTGATGTATGAGAGTGTCTGCTACTGCTAGCTGATGTATGAGAGTGGCTGCTACTGCTAGCTGATGTATGAGAGTGTCTGCTACTGCTAATTGAGGCATGAGAGTGACTGCTACTGCTAGCTGATGTATGAGAGTGTCTGCTACTGCTAGCTGATGTATGAGAGTGTCTGCTACTGCTAATTGAGGCATGAGAGTGACTGCTACTGCTAGCTGATGTATGAGAGTGGCTGCTACTGCTAGCTGATGTATGAGAGTGTCTGCTACTGCTAGCTGATGTATGAGAGTGGCTGCTACTGCTAGCTGATGTATGAGAGTGTCTGCTACTGCTAGCTGATGTATGAGAGTGGCTGCTACTGCTAGCTGATGTATGAGAGTGTCTGCTACTGCTAGGTGATGTATGAGAGTGACTGCTACTGCTAGCTGATGTATGAGAGTGTCTGCTACTGCTAATTGATGTATGAGAGTGACTGCTACTGCTAGCTGATGTATGAGAGTGGCTGCTACTGCTAGCTGATGTATGAGAGTGTGCTACTGCTAGCTGATGTATGAGAGTGACTGCTACTGCTAGCTGATGTATGAGAGTGACTGCTACTGCTAGCTGATGTATGAGAGTGGCTGCTACTGCTAGCTGATGTATGAGAGTGGCTGCTACTGCTAGCTTATGTATGAGACTGTCTGCTACTTCTAGCTGATGTATGAGAGTGACTGCTACTGCTAGCTGATGTATGAGAGTGTCTGCTACTGCTAGCTGATGTATGAGAGTGACTGCTACTGCTAGCTGATGTATGAGAGTGGCTGCTACTGCTAGCTGATGTATGAGAGTGGCTGCTACTGCTAGCTGATGTATGAGAGTGGCTGCTACTGCTAGCTGATGTATGAGAGTGGCTGCTACTGCTAGCTGATGTATGAGAGTGACTGCTACTGCTAGCTGATGTATGAGAGTGTCTGCTACTGCTAGCTGATGTATGAGAGTGACTGCTACTGCTAGCTGATGTATGAGAGTGACTGCTACTGCTAGCTGATGTATGAGAGTGGCTGCTACTGCTAGCTGATGTATGAGAGTGGCTGCTACTGCTAGCTGATGTATGAGAGTGGCTGCTACTGCTAGCTTATGTATGAGACTGTCTGCTACTTCTAGCTGATGTATGAGAGTGACTGCTACTGCTAGCTGATGTATGAGAGTGTCTGCTACTGCTAGCTGATGTATGAGAGTGACTGCTACTGCTAGCTGATGTATGAGAGTGGCTGCTACTGCTAGCTGATGTATGAGAGTGTCTGCTACTGCTAGCTGATGTATGAGAGTGTCTGCTACTGCTAGCTGATGTATGAGAGTGTCTGCTACTGCTAGCTGATGTATGAGAGTGACTGCTACTGCTAGCTGATGTATGAGAGTGGCTGCTACTGCTAGCTGATGTATGAGAGTGACTGCTACTGCTAGCTGATGTATGAGAGTGACTGCTACTGCTAGCTGATGTATGAGAGTGGCTGCTACTGCTAGCTGATGTATGAGAGTGGCTGCTACTGCTAGCTAACAAGAGTAACATCACTCAACACAACTAGTCACTGGAAATATAATAGAAAAAAATGAATGAACGTTAATAATTACATATTGCAAGAAAGAAATGAAAGAAGGAAGGAAGGAATATATGAATGAAGTAAGAATTGAATGGAGGAATAAAAAAATACATGAATGAATGGAGGAAGGAAGGCGTTGATGTCGCATATCTTGCTTCACTCACAACAACAACAAGGACAATAAACTCATCAACAAAAATTAAACTAAAGTTATACCAGAATGAACAGATTCATTATTCAATCACCGTCATTGTTGAGTTCAGATTTAAGTCTTATAACATGCAAGTTCAGATTTAAGTCTTACACCATGTAAGTTCAGATTTAAGTCTTAAAACATGTAAGTTCAAATTTAAGTCTTATAACATGTAAGTTCAGATTTAAGTCTTAAAACATGTAAGTTCAAATTTAAGTCTTATAACATGTAAGTTCAGATTTAAGTCTTATATCATGTAAGCTCAGATTTAAGTCTTATAACTTGTAAGTTCAGATTTAAGTTTTATAACATGTAAGTTTAGATTTAAGTCTTATATCATGTAAGCTCAGATTTAACTCTTATATAAGTTCTGTAGAAGAGTTAAATGTAAGTTATTTTTTGTTCTAGTTAGTTTTTAAAATCATGAGGATTCTAGAAATGGCTGGGAGACTCAAAATGACGTCTGGGACGCGAGTCAGATCACAAGACTAAGCAACACTCACGGACCACTCTTTTCAACACCAGTCTTACTATTACGGAAGGTACTTGCAATATATCTAGTCTTGCAACTAGAACAAGTGTAGTGATGCACTACAACACTGAGGGCTACAACAAGTGTAGTGATACACTACAACACTGAGGGCTACAACAAGTGTAGTGATACACTACAACACTGAGGGCTACAACAAGTGTAGTGATACACTACAACACTGAGGGCTACAACAAGTGTAGTGATACACTACAACACTGAGGTCTACAACAAGTGTTGTGACACACTACAACACTGAGGGCTACAACAAGTGTAGTGATACACTACAACACTGAGGGCTACAACAAGAGTAGTGACACACTACAACACTGAGGGCTACAAGTATAGTGATACACTACAACACTGAGGGCTACAACAAGTGTAGTGATACACTACAACACTGAGGGCTACAACAAGTGTAGTGATACACTACAACACTGAGGGCTACCACAAGTGTTGTGATACACTACAACACTGAGGGCTACAACAAGTGTAGTGATACACTACAACACTGAGGGCTACAACAAGTGTAGTGATACACTACAACACTGAGGGCTACAACAAGTGTAGTGATACACTACAACACTGAGGGCTACAACAAGTGTAGTGATACACTACAACACTGAGGGCTACAACAAGTGTAGTGATACACTACAACACTGAGGGCTACAACAAGTGTAGTGATACACTACAACACTGAGGGCTACAACAAGTGTAGTGATACACTACAACACTGAGGGCTACAACAAGTGTAGTGATACACTACAACACTGAGGGCTACAACAAGTGTTGTGATACACTACAACACTGAGGGCTACAACAAGTGTAGTGATACACTACAACACTGAGGGCTACAACAAGTGTAGTGATACACTACAACACTGAGGGCTACAACAAGTGTAGTGATACACTACAACACTGAGGGCTACAACAAGTGTTGTGATACACTACAACACTGAGGGCTATCTGGAGTTTATCTGGAGAGAGTTCCGGGGGTCAACGCCCCCGCGGCCCGGTCTGTGACCAGGCCTCCTTAGGTCAGTGTCCCAGGATGCGACCCACACCAGTCGACTAACACCCAGGTACCCATTTTACTGATGGGGAACATAGACAACAGGTGGAAAGAAACACGTCCAATGTTTCTACTCTGGCTGGGAATCGAACCCAGGCCCTCACCGTGTGAAGCGAGAGCGTTAACCACCAGGCCACCAGAGCTACAACAAGTGTTGTGATACACTACAACACTGAGGGCTACAACAAGTGTTGTGATACACTACAACACTGAGGGCTACAACAAGTGTAGTGATACACTACAACACTGAGGGCTACAACAAGTGTAGTGATACACTACAACACTGAGGGCTACAACAAGTGTTGTGATACACTACAACACTGTGGGCTACAACAAGTGTTGTGATACACTACAACACTGAGGGCTACAACAAGTGTAGTGATACACTACAACACTGAGGGCTACCACAAGTGTAGTGATACACTACAACACTGAGGGCTACAACAAGTGTAGTGATACACTACAACACTGAGGGCTACAACAAGTGTAGTGATACACTACAACACTGAGGGCTACAACAAGTGTTGTGATACACTACAACACTGAGGGCTACAACAAGTGTTGTGATACACTACAACACTGAGGGCTACAACAAGTGTAGTGATACACTACAACACTGAGGGCTACAACAAGTGTTCTGATACACTACAACACTGAGGGCTACAACAAGTGTAGTGATACACTACAACACTGAGGGCTACAACAAGTGTAGTGATACACTACAACACTGAGGGCTACAACAAGTGTAGTGATACACTACAACACTGAGGGCTACAACAAGTGTAGTGATACACTACAACACTGAGGGCTACAACAAGTGTAGTGATACACTACAACACTGAGGGCTACAACAAGTGTAGTGATACACTACAACACTGAGGGCTACAACAAGTGTAGTGATACACTACAACACTGAGGGCTACAACAAGTGTAGTGATACACTACAACACTGAGGGCTACAACAAGTGTTGTTATACACTACAACACTGAGGGCTACAACAAGTGTAGTGATACACTACAACACTGAGGGCTACAACAAGTGTTGTTATACACTACAACACTGAGGGCTACAACAAGTGTAGTGATACACTACAACACTGAGGGCTACAACAAGTGTTGTTATACACTACAACACTGAGGGCTACAACAAGTGTAGTGATACACTACAACACTGAGGGCTACAACAAGTGTTGTTATACACTACAACACTGTGTTTCAGCTACCGCATCTTTAAACCTGAAATTTTAAGTGGGTTCATAAAAATTTAATTGGTTTTTATATATTAGTAAACATCTTGCAGTTACAATGCTTTATAATATTATAACTAACACGTCCTTGAAAATAACTTCAATATAGTTAATGTCTTTTTAACAACTGCATCCAAAAAAATTGGCTTGAAAAAAATTGTTTTCGCAAAAAAAAAGGATTTTAGTATATTGGGAAATAATGGCAGTGATGACTACGGTGGTGCTGACGACAAAATACTATCTGCAACAATTTAACTTCGTGTCCGATGCTGACCAACTGGAAGGCAAAGAGTCACAACTGTTGATACTGTTGACAAAACCTGTCATGGTACAGGGTGTTTCACTCGTAGGAGGCCCTGAGTTGGCACTCACGTAGTTGCAACCGTCTCCTTTGTATATTATGTCTGTAGTAAACGATAACTCGGGGCCTCCTACTCGCAGGAGGCCCACAGTTATCGTTTACTACAGACATAATATACAAACCAGACGGCTACAACTACCCAAGTCCCAACTCGGGGCCTCCTACGAGTGAAGCATTAAGTATTTTCTTAAACAAAGCTAGCACAGCGAACCATACCCCCGGCCGGGATTGAACCCGCGGTCATAAAGTCTCAAAACTCCAGCCCGTCGCGTTAGCCACTAGACCAGCTAGCCACAATCAGATTCATCCAACTAGGTATATTTCTACACCATAGGAAGGTTAGCACAGGCACCTCTGTGACCACAAATGCAAGTTTTTACAGACGAATCTCCAGCTAGCGTGGCCGTGACGAACTCTAGCTCAAGTCCCTTCACTGCCGTCAACATGACTCAAGAAATCGTAATGACACGATTGCAAACAAACCATACCCCCGGCCGGGATTGACGGCAGTGAAGGGACTTGAGCTAGAGTTCGTCACGGCCACGCTAGCTGGAGATTCGTCTGTAAAAACTTGCATTTGTGGTCACAGAGGTGCCTGTGCTAACCTTCCTATGGTGTAGAAATATACCTAGTTGGATGAATCTTATTGTGGCTAGCTGGTCTAGTGGCTAACGCGACGGGCTGGAGTTTTGAGACTCTATGACCGCGGGTTCAATCCCGGCCGGGGGTATGGTTTGTTTGCAATCGTGTCATTACGATTTCTTGAGTCT